>NC_044996.1:89728423-90028423 GCF_008728515.1 Papio anubis
GGCATAAAGGGTTTCACCATGTCATCCAGGGTGGTCTCAAACTTCTGACCTCAAGTTATATGCCTGCTTTGGCCTCCCAAAGTGCTGGGATTACAGGTGTGAGCCACCAGATCTGGCCAAAAGAGAATTTCTTGAAAGCAGTAAGAGAAAAGCAACTCACTATATGCAAGGGAAACCTCATGATACTAACAGTAGAACTCTTGGCAGCTACATACAGACCAGGATGAAGTGGGACAATATATTCAAAGTGCAAAAAGTAGAAAATTGCCAACCAAGAATACAACACTTGGCAAATATTTTCTTTAGAAATAATGGGGAGACAAAGACATGCCCAGGCAAACAAAAGCTAATGAAGTTAATCGCTATTAGACCTAATGAAAAGAAGTGCTAATGGGACTTTGATGAGTTGAAATAAAAAGACACTGAGTAACAATGTAGAGAATATGAAAATACAAAATTTACTGGTCAGTAAGTACACAGTTAAATTCAGAATACTCTTATATGGTAATGTGTAAATCACTTTAAGTATAGAATGAAAGTTTAAAAACAAAAGTATTACAATAACTATAGCTATAATAATTTGTTAAGGGATACAGACAAAAAGAAACATGTAAACTGACAATAGTAAGTTCTTATCAAAAATTTATTTTTGAATAGTACTAAAATTTCTATATCTTTTGGGGTACAAGTGATTTTTGATTACATGGATGAATCACATAGTGGTGAAGTCTAAGATTTTAATGCACTTATCACTCAAGTAGTGTACACTGTACTCAATATGTAGCTTTATATCCCTCCCTCCTTTATTTTTTAATATAATACTGTTTATTTAACTTCAAAAACATTTCAGCATTCTAAACATACAAAACAATGAAACGTTGCAAATCATGTTTAAGTACAGAAGGTTTTTGAACTTTCGTTGATGATGTGGCTCTTCACTTTGCTGACAATGAAGAGTTCTACAGTTTGTTTAAAAACTACCGCACTTAACTAAAACTAAATAAATAAATAAACCAAAAGAAAACTTCTAATGCAAGTTGACACCCTCTGTCCACAGCTAAGATGGCAGCGAAATGCTATATCACTATATACAGAAACAAGACAACCTGAGACTAAATGGATGCCCACTGCAGAGTCAACAGATCCAGCCTCCTGGTGGATACCCTGAGCTACAGCCCCTCCAAAAAACATCTTCTCCACTGCCTTAATGCCAAACAAGCAAGGAGCATCAAGAGTTTGTCTTGGTTCTTTTGTTCTTTTTACAAACTAAAGATATATACAGTTGATAACTCAGGATTTCTAGCCCATAACCATATAGTTAACAGCACCTTACCAAAAAAAAAAAAAAAAAAAAAAAAAAGGCTGGATACCTGGCAAGATGGCTGAATAGGAATTGCTCCAGTCTGCAGCTGCTAACAAGGTGGATGATTTCTGCATTTCCAACTAAGGTACCCAGTTCTTCTCAGTGGAACTGTTTAGGCATTGGGTACAGCCCACAGAGGGCAAGCAGAAGCAGGGTGGGGCATCACCTCACCTGAGAAGTGCAAGAAAACAGGGTGCTCCCTCCCCCAGCCAAGGGAAGCCATAAGGAACTGTGCTATCTGGCCCAGATACTACATTTTTCCCACTGTTTTTGCAATATGCAGACCAGGATATTCCCTAATGTGCCTACACAGCCAGAACCCTGGGTTTCAAGCACAAAACTGGGCAGCTGTTTGTGCAGACACTGAGCTAGCTGCAGGAGTTTCATACTCCAGCAGTGCTGGAACCCCACTGACAAAACAGCTCACTTCCCTGTAAAGGGGGCTAAAACTAGGGAGCCAAGTGGTCTCGCTCAGCAGGTCCCACTCTCACAGAACCCAACAAGCTAAGAACCACTGGCTTGAAATTCTCGCTGCAAGCACAGTGGTCTGAAGTCACCCTGGATGATCAAGCTTGGTGGGGGTAGGAGTGTCCACCATTACTGAGGCTTGGATAGGCAGTTTTTCCCTGACAGTGCTAAGGCGGCTGGGAAGTTAGGACTGGGTGAAACTCCATAACACAGCAAGGAGGTTGTGGCCAGACTGCCTCTCTAGATTCTTCCTCACTGGGCAGGGCATCTCTGAAAGAAAGGGAGCAGCCCCAGTCAGGGGCTTATAAATAAAACTTCCAACTCTCTAGGACACAGCAACTGGAGGAAGGGGTGGCTGTGGGTGCAGCTTCAACAGACTTAAACTTTTCTACCCAGAAAATCGTCATCTCTGGGAAGGGAACAAGACGGCCGAATAGGAACAGCTCCAGTCTCCAACTCCCAGCATGAGCGACACAGAAGACCGGTGACTTCCGCATTTTCAACTGAGGTACTGGGTTCATCTCACTAGGGAGTGCCGGACAATTAGTGCTGGTCAGCTGCTGCAGCCCAACCAGCGAGAGCTGAAGCAGGGCGAGGCACCACCTCACCTAGGAAGCGCAAGGGGAAAGGGAATCCCTTTTCCTAGCCAGGGGAACTGAGACACACAACACCTGGAAAATCGGGTAACACCCACCCCAATACTGCACTTTAAGCAAACAGGAACACCAGAGATTATATCCCCTACGTGGCAGGAGGTCCCACTCCCATGGAGCACATCCTCATTGCTGGCACAGCAGTCTCGCGATCTCCGGCAAGGAAGCAGGAGGCTGGGGGGAGGGGCGCCTGCCATTGCTGAGGCTTAAGTAGTAAACAGAGCCGCTGGGAAGCTCGAACTGGGTGGAGCTCACAGCAGCTCAAAGAAACCTGCCTGTCTCTGTGGGCTCACCTCTGGGGACAGGGCACAGTAAGTAAACCACAAAGCAGCAGAAACCTCTGCAGGCGTAAGCGACTCTGTCTGACAGCTTTGAAGAGAGCAGTGGATCTCTCCCAACACAGAGGTTGAGATCTGAAAGGGACGAACTGCCTGCTCAGAGTGGGTCCTGACCCCTGAGTAGCCTAGCTGGGAGACATCCCCACTAGGGGCAGTCTGACACCCACACACCTCACCGGCTGGAGTACACCCCTGAGAGGAAGCCTCAAACAAGAAATCAGACAGGGACACTCGCTGTTCAGCAATATTCTATCCTCATAGCTTCTGATACCCAGGCAAACAGGGTCTGGGTGGACCCCTCAAAGCAATCTCCAGCAGACCTACAGCTGAGGGGTCCTGACTGTTAGAAGGAAAACTATCAAACAGGAAGGACACCTACACCCAACCCCATCAGTACATCCTGCATCATCATCAAAGACCAGAGGCAGATAAAACCACAAGAGATGGGAAGGGGAAAAACAGAACAGAAAAACGGAAATTCAAAAATAGGCTATCTCGACAAGGGCATAACATCATCCTTTCATAGGATCAAAGCTGAATGGGAGAATGATTTTGGCGACATGAGAGAAGAGGCTTCAGTCCCATCAAACTACTCAGAGCTAAAAGGAGGAGTGCATTATCAACACAAAGAAACTAAAATCTTGGAAAAAAGTGGAAGAATTGATGGATAGAGTAGTGAAATGCAGAAAGGTCTAAGCAGGAAATGAAAGGGTAAAACCATGAAAGCCGCGAGAAATGCGTGACAAATGCACAAACTTCAGTAATAACTCGATCAACTGGAAGAAAGAGTATAAGTGATTGAGGATCAAATGAGCGAAATGAAGCGGAAGAAGCCAAAGAAAAGAAGAAAAAAGGAAATGAACAAAAGCCGCAAGAGGTATGGGATTATGTAAAAGACCAAAATCTACGTCTGATTAAGGGTGCCTGAAAGTGAGAATGGAGCCAGAGTTGGAAGCCTCTTCAGGATATCATCAGGAGAACTTCCCCAACCTAGTAGAGACAGTAACATTCAAATCAGGAAATACAGAAGCATACAAAGATACTCCTCGAGAAAGAGCAACCCAAGACTACATAATTGCCAGATTCACCAAAGTTGAAATGAAGGGAAAAATCTTAAGGGCAGCCAGAGAATCGGGTTACCCACAATGGGAAGCCCATCAGAATAACAGCGAATCTCTGTAGAAACTCTACAAGCCAGAGAAGAGGTGGGGCCAATATTCAACATTCTTAAAGAAAAGAATTTTTAAACCCAGAATTTTTCCATATCCAGCCGACTGGATTTCATAAGTGAAGGAGAAATAAAATCCTTTACAGATAAATAAATGCTTAGAGATTTTGTCACCACTAGGCCTGCCCACAAAGGGACCCTAGGAAGCACTAAACATGGAAAGACAACGGTACCAGCCATTGCAAAAACATGCCAAAATGTAAAGACCATTGAGGCTAGGAAGAAACTGCATCAACTAACGAGCAACGCAGCAAATTAATATCACAATGGCGGATCAAGTTCACACATAACAATATTAACCTTAAATGTAAAATGGATTAAATGCTCAATTAAAAAGACACAGACTGGGAAACTGGATAAGAGTCAAGATCCATCAGTCTGCTGTATTCAGAGAGACCCATGTCACATGCAGAGACATACATGGAGCTCAAAATAAAGGGATGGAGGAGAAGATTTACCAAGCAAATGGAGAACAAAAAGCATGAGTTGCAATACTTCAAAGTCTCCTGATAAAACAGACTTTAAACCATCCAAAGATAAAAGAGACAAAGAGGCCATTACATAATGGTAGGGATCAATTCAATAGGAGTGCTAACTATCCTAAATATATGCACCCAATACAGGAGCACCCAGATTCATAAAACAAGTCCTTAGAGACTTACAAAGAGACACTTAGACTCCCCAGCAATAATAGTGGGAGACTTCCAACACGCCATAGCATTAGACAGATCCCGAGACAGAAAGTTAACAAGGATATCCAGGTGAACTCATCTCTGCAGCAAGCAGACCTAATGAACATCTATAGAACTCTCCACCCCAAATCAACAGAATATATACATTCTTCTCAGCACCACATCACACTTATTCCAAAATTGACCCACATAATTGGGAGTAAAGCACTCCTCAGCAATGTACAAGAACAGAAATTATAATAAAACTGTCTCTCAGACCACAGGACAATCAAACTAGAACTCAGGACCTAAGAAACTCAATCAAAACCACTCAACTACATGGAAACTGAACAGCCTGCTCCTGAATGACTACTGGGTACATAACAAAATGAAGGCAAGTGAGATATTCTTTAAAGAACCAATGAGAACAAAAGATACAACAGCACAGAATCTCTGGGACACATTTAAAGCAGTGTGTGGGGAATTCTCTTGCCTAAATGCCCACAAGAGAAAGCAGGGAAGATCTAAAATTAACACTCTGGCATCACAATTAAAAGAACTAGAGAAATAAGAGCAAAACTTGACAAAAGCTAGCAGAAGGCAAAAAGAAATAACTAAGATCAGAGCAAGAACTAAGAGAAGGAGATAGAGACACAAAAAACCCTCAAAAATCAATGAATCAGGGTTGGTTTTTAGAGAAAAAGACAAAGTCACAGACCACTTAGCAAGACTAATAAAAGAAAGAGAAAGAATCAAATCGGCGCAATTAAAAATGATAAAAGGGATATCTTCCACCAACCCCACAGAAATACAAACTACCATCAGAGAATACTATAAACACCTCTACGCAAAATAAACTAGAAAATCTAGAAAATGGATAATTTCCTGGACACTTACACTCTTCAAGACTAAACCAGGAAGAAGTTGAATCCCTGAATAGACCAATAGCAGGCTCTGAGAGTGGGGGCAATAATTAATAGCCTACCAACGAAAAAAGTCCAGGACCAGATGGATTCACAGCTGAATTCTACCAGAGATACAAGGAGGAGCTGGTACCATTCCTTCTGAAACTATTCAATCAATAGCAAAGAGGGAATCCTCCTAACTCATTTTATAGAGGCCAACATCATCCCTGATACCAAGCCTGGCAGAGACACAACAAAAAGAATTTTAGACCAATATCCCTGATGAACATCGATGCAAAATCCTCAATAAAATGCTAGCAAGCTGATTCAGCAGCAGCACATCAAAAACTTATCCACCATGATCAAGTGGAAGCTGTCCTGGGATGCAAAGGCTGGTTCAATATTTACCAAATCAATAAACATAATCCAGCATATAAACAGAACCAAGACAAGAACCACATGATTATCTCAATGGAGTCACAGAAAGGAAACTTGACCAAAATTCAACAGCCCTTCATGCTAAAGCGGCTCAATAAATTACGTTATTGATGGGGCATTACCTCAAAATAATAAGAGCTATTTATCACAAACCCACAGCCAATATCATACTGAATGGGCAAAAACTGGAAAAATTCCCTTTGAAAACTGGCACAGAAGACATGATGCCTCTCTCACCCTCCTATTCAACATAATGTTGGAAATTCTGGCTAGGAGCAATCAGGCAGAGAAAAGAAATCAAAGGGTATTCCAGTTAGGAAAAGAAGAAGTCAAATTGTCCCTATTTACGGGCAACAGGATTGTATATTTAGAAAACCCCATCATCTCAGCCCAAAAATCTCCTTAAGCAGACAAAAGCAACTTCAGCAAAGTCTCAGGATACAAAATTAATGTGCAAAATCACAAGCATTCTTATACACCAGTAACAGACAAACAGAGAGAGCCAAATCAGGAATGAACTTCCATTCTGAATTGCTTCAAAGAGAATAAAATACCTAGGAATCAACACAAGGGATGTAAAGAAAGCACCTCTTCAAGGAGAACTACAAATCACTGCTCAGTGAAATAAAGAGGACACAAACAAATGGAAGAACATACCATGCTCATGGATAGGAAACATCAATGCTCGTGAAAATGGCCATACTGCCCAAGGTTATTTATAGATTGAATGCCATCCCCATCGAGCTACCAATGAGTTTCTTCACAGAATTGGAAAAACTGCTCCTAAAGTTCATTTGGAAACAAAAAGAGCCCGCATCTCAAGACAATCCCTAGAGTCAAAGAACAAAGCTGGAGGCATCACATACCTGAATTCAAACTATACTACAGGCTACACAGTAACCAAAACAGCATGGTACTGGTACCAAAACAGAGATATAGACCAATGGAACAGAACAGAGTCCTCCAGAAATAATACCCCACATCTACAGCCATCTGATCTTTGGTAAAACCTAGAGAGAAACAAAAAAGAAATGGGAAAGGATTCCCTATTTAATAAAATAGTGCTAGGAAAAATTGGCTTCCCAGCCATAAGTAGAAAGCTGAAGCGGATCCTTTCCTTACTCCTTATACGAAAATTAATTCAAGATGGATTAGAGACTTAAATGTTAGACCTAATACCATAAAAACCTAGAAGGAAAACCTAGGTAGTACCATTCAGGACATAGGCATGGGCAAAAGACTTCATGTCTAAAACACCAAAAGCAACAGCAGCAAAGCCAAAAAATTGACAAATGGGGATCTAATTAAACTAAAAGGCTTCTGCACAGCAAAGAAACTACCATCAGAGTGAACAGGCAACCTACACAATGGGAAAAGAGGGTATGCAATCTACTCAGCTGACAAGGGCTAATATCAGAACCTACAAAGAACTCAAACAAATTTACAAGAAAAAAACAAACAACCCCATCCAAAGTGGGCAAGGATATGAACAGACATTTCTCAAAGAAGACATTCATACAGCCAAGCAGACACATGAAAAATGCTCATCATCACTGGCCATCAAGTACAAATCAAAACCACAATGAGATACCATCTCACACCAGTTAGAATGGCGATCATTAAAAGTCAAGGAAACAACGAAAGATTATACGGAGGATGTGGAGAAATAGAACACTTTTACACTGTTGGTGGGATTGTAAACTAGTTCAACCATTATATATGGAAAGCAATTATGGCGATTCCTCAAGGATCTAGAACTAGAGAAGTACCATATGACCCAGCCATCCCATTGCTGGGTATATACCAAAGGATTATAAATCATGCGGCTATAAGACACATGCACCGCATTATGTTTATTGCAGCACTATTCATGTAAAGACTTGGAATCAACCCAAATGTCCATCGGTGATGACAGACTGGATTAAGAAAACGTACTTTATATACACAATGGAATACTATGCAGCCATAAAAGGATGAGTTTGTGTCCTTTATGGACATGGATGCAGCTAAAACCATCATTCTTAACAAACTCTCACAAGAACAGAAACCAAACACCGCATATTTCTCACTCGTGGTTGGGAAGTGAACAATTAGAGATCACTTGGACTCGGGGAGACATCACACACTGGGGGCCTATCATGGGGAGGGGGGAGGGAGGAGGGATTGCATTGGGAGTTATACCTGATGTAAATGACGAGTTGTTGGGTGCTGACGAGTTGCTGGCTGGAGCACAGCAACATGGCACAAGTATACATATGTAACAAACCTGCACGTTATGCACATGTACCCTAGAACTTAAACTATAATAATAATAAAAGATAAATAAATTAAAAAAAAAAAACTTTTCTGCCTGCCAGATCTGAAGACAGCAGCTGATCTTAACAAGGAGGATTCTCCAAATACAGAGCTTGAGCTCTGCTAAGGGACAGACTATCTCAAGTGGGACACTGACCCACATGCCTCCTGACTAAGAGACATCCCAGCAACGGTCAATAGACACTTCATACAGGAGATCTCTGGCTGGCATCAGGCAAGTGTCCCTCTGGACGAAGCTCCCAGAGGAAGGAACAGGCAGCAATGTTTGTTGTTCTGCAGCCTTTGCTGGTGATACCCAGGCAAACAGGTTCTGGAGTGGACCTCGAGAAAACTGCAGCAGACTTGCAGAACAGGAGCCTGACTCTTAGAAGAAAAACTAACAAATAGAAAGCAGTAACATCATCATAAACAAAAAGGACCCCCCCACACACAAAAACACCATCCAAAGATCATCATCCTCAAAGATCAAAGGTAGATGAATCCACAAAGATAAGAAAATAAAATAGCACAAAAATTCTGAATATTCAAAACACCAGAATGCCTCTTCTCCAAAAATTTGCAGCTCCTCTCCAGCAAGGGAACACAACTGGACAGAGAATGAGTTTGATGAATTGGTAGAAGTAGGCTTCAGAAGGTGGGTAATAACAAACTCTTCTGAGCTAAAGGAGCATGTTCTAACCCAATCCATGGAAGTTAAGAACCTTGATAAAAGGTAACAGGAACTTCTAACTAGAATAACCACCTTAGACAGGAACATAAATGACCTGATGGAGCGGAAAAACATAGCATGAGAACTTCGTGAAACATATCCAAGTATCAATAGACAAATCAATCAAGCAGAAGAAAGGATATCAGAGATTGAAGATTAACTTACTGAGACAAGGCATGAAGACAAGATTAGAGAAAAAAGAATGCAAAGGAATAAACAAAGCCTCCAAGAAATACGGAACTATATGAAAAGACCAAAGCTACTTTTGATTGGTATGCCTGAAAGTGATGGGGAGAATGGAACCAAGTTGGAAAACACACTTTAGGAAATCATCCAGAGGAACTTCTCCAAACTAGCAAGACAGGCCAACATTTAAATTCAGGAAATACAGAGAAGACCACTAAAATATTACTCTATAAGAGCAACCTCAAGACACATAATTGTTAGATTTTCCAAGGTTGAAAAAAGGAAAAAATGTTAAGGGCAGCCAGAGAGAAAGGCCAGGTTACGGACAAAGGGAAGCCCATCAGACTAACAGTGGATCTCTCTGCAGAAACCCTACAAGCCAGAAGAGAGTAGGGGCCAATATTCAACATTCTTAAAGAAAATAATTTTCAACCCAGAATTTCATATCCAGCCAAACTAAGCTTCATAAGCAAAGGAGAAATAAAAAACTTGCCAGAGTAGCAAATGCTGAGAGACTTTGTCACCACCAGACCTGCTCCTGAAGGAAGTAATGAGCATGAAAATGAAAAACTGGTACCAGCCACTGGAAAAACACACCAAAATATAAAGACCAATGACACTATGATGAAACTTCATCAACTAATATGAAAAATAATCAGCATCATGATGAAAGGATCAAATTTACACATAACCATATTAACCTTAAATGTAAATGGGCTAAATGCTCCAATTAAAAGACACAGGCTGGCAAATTGACAGAGTCAAGACCCGTTGACATGGTATATTTAGGAGACCCATCTCACATGCAAATACACACAGGCTAAAAATAAAGAAATGGAGGAACATGTACAAAGCAAATGGAAAGTAGAAAAAGCAGAGTTCAAATCTGAGTCTCTGATAAAACAGACTTTAAACCAGCAAAGATCAAAAATATGGTAAAGGGACCAATGCAACAAGAAGAGCTAACTATCCTAAATATATGTGCACCCAGTACAGGAGCACCCAGATTCATAAAGCAAGTTCTTAGAGACCTACAAAAAGACTTAGATTCCCACACAATAGTAGTGGGAGACTTTAACACCCCACTGTGAATATAAAACAGATCAATGAGAGAGAATATTAACAAGGATATTCAGGACTTGAACTCAACTCTGGACCTGGTGGACCCAAAAGACATTTACAGAATTCTCCACCCCAAATCATCAGAATGTACATTCTTATGAGCACCACATAGCACTTATACTAAAATTGACCAGATAATTAAAAGTAAAACACTCCTCAGCAAATGCAAAAGAATGGAAATCATAACAAACAGTCTCTGAGACCACAGTGCAATCAAATTAGAACCCAGGATTAAGACAGTCACTCAAAACTGCACAACTACCTGGAAACTGAACAACCTGCTTCTGAATGATAACTGAGTGAATAACGAAATTAAAGCAGAAATAAAGATGTTCTTTGAAACCAATGAGAACAAAGAGACAAGGTACCAGAATCTCTGGGCACAGCTAGAGCAGTGTGAAGAGGGAAATTTAAAGCACTAAATGCCAACATCAGAAAGTGGAAAAGATCTAAAATTGACACCTTCACATCACAATTAAAAGAATAGAAAAACAAGAGCAAACAAATTCAAAAGCTAGCAGAAGACAAGAAACTGCTAAGATCAGAGCAGAAATGAAGGAGATAGAGACATGAAAAACACTTCAATAAATCTAGGAGCTGTTTTTTTGAAGATATTAACAAAATAGATGGACCACTAGCTAGACTAATAAAGGAGAAAAGAGAGAAGAATCAAATAGACATAATATAAATGATAAAGGGAATCCAAATACTGATCCCACAGATACAAACAGCCATCAGAGAATACTATAAACATCTCTATACAAATAAACCAGAAAATCTAGAAGAAATGGATAAATTCTTGGACAAATACACCTTCCAAAGACTAAACCAGAAAGAAGTCAAATCACCTAATAGACCAATACGAAGTTCTGAAATTGAGGCAGTAATTCATAGTCTACCAACAAAAACAATCCCAGAAACAGATAGATTCACAGCCAAATTCTATCAGAGGTACAACGAAGAGCTGGTACCATCTCTTCTGAAACTATTCCAAACAATATAAAAAGAAGGACTCCTCCCTAACTCATTTTGTGAAGCCACCATCATCCTGATACCAAAACCTGGCAGATACACACAAACAAAAAGAAAATTTCAAGTCAGTATCCCTGATGAACATCGATGGGAAAATCCTCAGCAAAATACTGGCAAACTAAACACAGCAGCACATCAAAAAGCTTATCCACCATTATCAAGTCAGCTTTATCCCTGGAATGCAAGGCTGGTTCAACATAAGCAAATCAATAAACGTAATTCATCACATAAACAGAACCAATGACAAAAAACACATGATTATTTCAATAGGTGCAGAAAAGGCCTTCGATAAAATTCAGCATCCCTTCATGCTAAGAACTCTCAATAAACTAGTATTGAAGCATATCTCAAAATAATAGGAGCTGTTTATGACAAACCCATAGCCAATATCATACCGAATAGGAAAAGCTGGAAGCATTCCCCTAAAAAACCAGCACAAGGATGCCCTCTCTCACCACTCCTATTCAACATAGTATTGGAATTTCTGTCCAGGACAATCAGGCAAGAGAAAGAAATAAAGCACCTTCAAATAGGAAGAGAGGAAATCAAATTGTCTTTGTTTGCAGATGACATGATTATACATTTAGAAAACCCCAGCGTCTCAGCCCAAAAACTTCTTAAGCTGATAAACAATTTCAGCAAAGTCTCAGGATACAAAATCAATGTCCAAAAATCATAAGCATTCCTATACACCAACAATAGACCAACAGAGAGTCAAATCATGAGTGAATTCCCATTCACAATTGTTACAAAGAGCATAAAATACCTAGGAATAAGACTTATAAGAGATGTGAAGGACCTCTTCAAGGAGAACTACAAACCACTGCTCAAGGAAATAAGAGAGGACACAAACAAATGGAAAAACATTCCATGCTCATGGATAGGAAGAACCAATACTGTGAAAACGGCCATACTGCCCAAAGTAATTTATAGATTCAAAGCTATTACCATCAAGCTGCCACTGACTTTCTTTGCAGAATTAGGCAAAACTTCTTTAAATTTCATATGGAACCAAAAAAGAGCCTGTATATTCTAAGCAAAAAGAACAAAGCTCGAGGCATCACACTACCTGACTTCAAACTATGTTACAAGGCTACAGTAACCAAAACACCATGGTACCAGTACCAAAGCAGATATATAGACCAATGCAATAGAACAGAAGCCTCAGAAATAACACCACACATCTACAACCATCTGATCTTCAACCAGCCTGACAAAAACAAGCAATCAGGTTGAAGATTCCCTATTTAATAAATGGTGCTAGGAGGGCGGGTGCAGTGGCTCACGCCTGTAATCCCAGCACTTTGGGAGGCTGAGGCGGGCGGATCACCTGAGGTCAAGAGTTCGAGACCAGCCTGGCCAACATGGTGAAACCCGTCTCTACTGAAAATACAAAAATTAACTGGGCTTGATGGCAGGTGCCTGTAATTCCAGCTACTTGAGAGGCTGAGGCAGGAGAATCGTTTGAACCCAAGAGGCAGAGGTTGCAGTCAGCTGAGATTGCACCTTTGCACTCCAGCCTGGGGGACAAGAGTGAGATTTCGTCTCAAAAAAATAAAAATAAATGGTGCTGGAAAAACTGACTTGCCATATGCAGAAAACAGAAACTGGACCCCTTATTTACACCTTATAGAAAAATTAACCCAAGATGGATTAAATACTTAAAAGTACAACCCCAAACCATAAAAACCCTAGAAGAAAACCTCAGCAATGCCATTCAGCATGTACACATGGGGAAAGACTTCGTGACCAAAACACCAAAAGCATTTGCAAATAAAAAGCCCAAATTGACATATGGGATCTGATAAACTTAAGAGCTTCTGCACAGCCAAAGAAACTATCATCAGAGTGAACAAGCAACCTTCAAAATGGGAGAAAATTTTTGCAAGCTACCCATCTGACAAAGGTCTAATATCCAGAATCTACATGAACTTAAACAAATTTCAAGGAAAACAAACAAACAAACAACCCCATCAAATTCTCGGTGAAGTATATGAACAGACACTTCTCAAAAGAAGACATTTATATTTCCAAGAAACATATGAAAAAGAAAAAAAGCCCATCATCACTTGTCATTAGAGAAACGCAAATCAAAACCACAATGAGATACCATCTCATGCCAATTAGAATGGAAATTATTAAAAAGTCAGGAAACAACAGATGCTTATGAGGCTGTGGAGAAATAGGAAAACCTGTACACCGTTGATGGTAGTGTAGATTAGTTCAACCATTGTGGAAGACAGTGTGGCAATTCCTCAAGGATCTAGAACCAGAAATACCATTTGACCTAGCAAGTAAATCATTCTAGTATAAATACACATGCAGATATATGTTTATCGCAGCACTATTTACAATAGCAAAGACTTGAAACCAACCCAAATGCCCATCAATGATAGACTGGATAAAGAGAATGTGGCACATATACACCATGGAGTACTGTGGAGCCATAAAAAAGGAATAAGATCGTGTTTTTTTGAAGGGACATGGTTGAAGCTGGAAGACATCCTCAGCAAACTAACACAGGAACAGAAAATCAAACATCACATGTTCTCGCTCATAAGTGGGAGTTGAACAATAAGCACTTGTTCAACTTGGGCACAGGGACAGTAACATCACACACTGGGGCCTGTCAGGGGTTAGGGGGTAAGGGGAGGGAGAGCATTAAGACAAATACCTAATGCATGTGCAGCTAGAACTCTGGATGATGGGTTGATCCGTGCAGCAAACCACCATGGCACATGTATACCTATGTAACAAACCTGTACATTCTGCACATGTATCCCAGAACTTAAGATAAAAAGAAAAGAAAGTATTATCTCCTTGTCTATTTTTTTTAAAGAGTTTGAGTAGAATTGGTATTAGTTATACAACAAATGTTTGGTAAAATTCAGCAGTGTAGCTATTGAGTCCTATGCTTTCCTTTGCTGGAAAACTTTTTATTGCAGCTTCAATCTTAACTGGTTTTGTTTGTTTGTTTGTTTGTTTTGGTTATGTTTGGTTTGGTTTTTTTTTTTGAGACAGAGTCTCACTCTGTTTCCCAGGCTAGAGTGCAGTGGTACAATCTCGGCTTGCCGCAACCTCTGCCTTCCAGGTTCAAGCATTCCTCCTGCTTCTGCCTCCTGAGTAGCTGGGATTACAGGTGCACATCAGCACGCCTGGCTAATTTTTGTATTCTTAGTAGAGATGAGGTTTCATCATGCTGGCCTGGCTGGTTGTGAACTCCTGACCTCAAATGATCCACCCACCTTGGCCTCCCAACATGCTGGAATTACAGGCGTGAGTCACTATGCCCAGCTAATCTCATTACTTCTTATTGGTCTATTCAGATTTTGAATTTTTTTTTTTCATGTTTCAATCTTGGTAGGTTGCATATGTCTGGGAATTTATCTATTTTTTTAGCTTTTCCAATTTATCAGCATATTATTGCTCTTCGTAGTCTCTAAATAATCCACTGAATATCTGTAAGATCAGTTATATGGTCCCTTTTTTATCCCTGAGTTTATTTGTTCGGATCTTTATTTTCTTAGTCTAGCTAAAGGTTTATGAATATTTTTATCTTTTCACAAGAAAAATTTTTCATTTTGGTGATCTTTTGTATTTTTGTTTCAACTTTATTTCTGCTCTGATCTTTGTTATTTCTTTTCTTCTACTAATTTTGGTTTTGGTTTGTTCTTCCTTTTACAGTTCTTCAAGATACATTGTTACGTTGTTTATTTAAAGTTTTTCTACTTTTTTTGGTGTAGGTTCTTATTGCTATAAACTTTCTTCTTCCATTGGTTTTGGTAGGTTGCAGTTCCATTTTTTTTTTTTTTTTTTTTTTAACAGAGTCTCGCTCTGTCGCCCAGGGTGGAGTGGAGTGGCGCGATTTTGGTTCACTGCAAGGTCTGCCTCCTGGGTTCACAGCCATTCTCCTGCCTCAGCCTCCTGAGTAGCTGGGACTACAGATGCCTGCCACCACGCCCAGCTAATTTTTTGTATTTTTAGTAGAGACGGGGTTTCACCGTGTTAGCTAGGATGGTCTCAATCTCCTGACCTCGTGATCTGCCTGCCTCGGCCTCCCAAAGTGTTGGGATTACAGGCATGAGCCCGTGAGCCACCGCGTCCAGCTCATTTGTTTTAATTTTTTACTGAAATGTTTCTTCACTTCTTTACTGAGTCACTTGTTATTCAGGAGCATTTCTTTTTTAAATTTCCCTGTGTTTTTGTAATTAGTACAGATACTTTTGTTATTGATTTCTAGTTTTGGTCCATTGTGATCGAAGATGGTTAATATTATTTAAAAAAAAAATTTTAAGACTTTTTGTGACCTAACATATAGTCTATTGTTGATATTGTTCTACGTGTTGAGGAGAAGAATGTGTGTTCTGCACCTGCTTGATGAAATATTCTGTAAAGCTCTTAGGGTCATTTGGTCTATAGTGCAGATTAAGTCTGATATTTTTGTTTATTTTCTATCTAAATGACCTGTCTAATGCTGAACGTAGGGTCTTGAAGTCTCCAGCTATTACAGTTTAGGGGCCTATCTCTCTCTTCAGCTCTAATAATATTTGCTTTATATCTGGGTGCTTCAGTGTTGGGGGTGTATAGATTTACAATTATTATGTCCTCTAGTTTAATTGATATCTTTATAATTATGTAATGACCTTCTTTGTCTCTTTTTATAGTTTCTGTCTTCAAATCAGTTTTGACTGAGAGAGGTATAGATACATCCCTTTATTATCATTCTATGTGTGTCTTTATAGGTGACATGTGTTATTTGAAGGGAACAGATCATTTGGTCTTCTTTAAAATAAATCTATTCAGCCACTCTATGTCTTTTGATTAGGGAGTTTAGTGCATTTACATTCAATGTTCTTATTAATAAGTAAGAACTGGCTGGGCATGGTGGCTCATGACTGTAATCCCAGCACTTAGGGAGGCTGTGGTGGGTGGATCACCTGAGGTCAAGAATTTGAGGCCAGCCTGATCAACATGGAGAACCCCATCTCATATATATATATGAGTGAGCCGAGACCATGCCTTTGCACTCTAGCCTGGGCAACAAGAGTGAAACTCCATGTCAAAGAAAAAAAAATTAAGAACTTACTCTTGCCATTTTGTTATTTGTTTTCTGGTTTTTTTGTGGTCTTTTTTTCCTTTCTTCTTTCTTTTCTGTCTTCCTTGTGGTGATGGTGATTTTCTCAGGTAGTATGTTTTATTTTATTTTATTTTTTAACTTTTTGTCTATCTGTTGTAGGTTTGTAGGATTTTCTTTATTTGAGGTTACCATGAGACAAATAACATCTTATATCCCATTATCTTAAATTTATCGGCCGGGCGCGGTGGCTCAAGCCTGTAATCCCAGCACTTTGGGAGGCCGAGACGGGCGGATCACGAGGTCAGGAGATTGAGACCATCCTGGCAAACACGGTGAAACCCCGTCTCTACTAAAAAAATACAAAAAAACTAGCCGGGTGAGTTGGCGGGCGCCTGTAGTCCCAGCTACTCGGGAGGCTGAGGCAGGAGAATGGCGTAAACCCGGGAGGCGGAGCTTGCAGTGAGCTGAGATCCGGCCACTGCCCTCCAGCCCGGGCAACAGCCCGAGACTCCGTCTCAAAAAAAAAAAAAAAAAAAAAAAAAAAAAATTTATCACAACTTAACACTGATTGCAAAAACAAACAAGCAAAGAGGAAGCTAATAAAAACTCTATACTTTTAATTTATCCCCCCTCTACTTTTCAACATTTTGCTTTTTTGACTTAAACATTATTATATTGACTATGTCTTAAAGTTGTAATTATTTTGATAGGTTCATCTTTGACTGTTTCTACTCAAGATATGAGTAGTTCACACAACACAATTTTAGTATTATGAACTTAGTATTACCAGTGAGTTTTGTACCTTCAGATGATTTCTTATTGCTCATTAAGAGCTTTTTTTCCAAATTAAGGAAACATTTGTAGCATTTCTCATAGACATGTCTGGTGTTGATGGAATTCCTCAGGTTTTGAAAAGTTTTCTCTTTTTTTTCTTCAGAACTTTAAATGTCGTGCCACTCTTTCCTGGTCTATAAGGTTTTACTGAGAAATATGCTTCCAGATATATTGGAGCTCCTTTGTATGTTATTTTATTTATTTATTTATTTATTTATTTATTTAGATGGAGTTTCACTTTGTCTCCCAGGCTGGAGTGCAGTGGCATGACCTCGGCTCACTGCAACCTCTGCTTACCGGGTTTGAGTGATTGTCCTGCCTCAGCCTCTGGAGTAGCTGAGATTACAGGCACCCGCCACCATGCCCAGCTAATTTTTGTATTTTTAGTAGAGGTGGGGTTTTGCTATATTGGCCAGGCTGGTCTCGAACTCCTGACTTCAAGCAATCCACCCGCCTCAGCCTACCAAAGTGCTGGAATTTCACGCGTGAGCCACCGTGTCTGGCCTATTTGTTCTTTTTCTCTTGCTGTTTGTAGGATTTTGTCTTTATCCTTGACTTTTGAGCATGCATGAGTCCATTTTGATGCTGCTGATAAAGACATACCCGAGACTGGGAAGGAAAGGTTTAATTGAACTCACAGTTCCACATGGCTGGGGAGCCCTCAGAATAATGGCCGGAGGTGAAAAGTAGTTCTTACATGTAGGCAGCAAGAGAAAATGAGGAAGAAGCAAAAGCAGAAATCCCTGATAAACCCATAAGATCTCATGAGACTTATTCACTATCACAAGAATAGCACAGGAAAGACCAGCCACCATGATCCGGTTACCTCCCCAAGGGTCCCTCCCACAACATGTAGGAATTCTGAGATATACAATTCAAATTGAGATTTGGGTGGGGAAACAGCCAAACTGTATCATCCCATCCCTGGACCCTCCAAATCTCACATCCTCACATTTCAGAACCAATTATGCCTTTTCAACAGTCCCCCGAAATGTTAACTAATTTTAGCATTAATCCAAAAATCCACAGTCCAAAGTCTCATCTCAGACAAAGCAAGTCCTGTCCACCTATGAGTCTGTAAAATCAAAAGCAAGCTAGTCAGTCCCTAGATACAATTGGAGTACAGGTATTTGGTAAATACAGCCATTCCAAGTGGGAGAAATTGGCCAAAACAAAAGGGCAGTTCAATTTTAAAGCTCCAAAAGGATCTCCTTTTCTCCAGGTCTCACATTCAGGTCATGCTGATGCAAAGTTGAGTTCCCATGGTCTTGGGCAGCTCTGCCCCTGTGGCTTTGCAGGGTACAGCTCCCTCCCAGCTGCTCTCATGGGCTGGCATTAAGTGTCTGTGACTTTTCCAGGTGCATGGTGCAACCTGTCAGTGGATCTACTATTCTGGGATCTGGAGGACAGTGGCCCTCTTCTCACAGCTCTACTAGGTAGCGAACCAGTAGGGACTCTGTGTGGGGGCTCCAACTCCCCATTTCCTTCCACACTGCCCTAGCAGAGTGTCTCCATTAGGGCCATGCCCCTGCAACAAACTTTTGCCTGGGTATACAGGTGTTTCCATACATCTTCTGAAATCAAGGCAGAGGTTCCCAAACCTCAATTCTTGACTTCTGTGCACCCTCAGGCTCAACACCACTTGGAAGCTGCCAAGGCTTGGGCCTTTCACCCTCTGAAGCCACAGCCTGAGATCTACATTTTCACCTTTCAGTCACAGCTAGAGTGACCAGGACACCGGGCTCCAAGTCCCTAAGCTGCAGACAGCGTGGGGACTCTGGCCCTGGCTCATGAAACCACATTTTACCCCTGGGCCTCCAGGCCTGTGATGGGAGGGGCTGCTACAAAGGTCTCTAACATGTCCTGGAGACATTCTCCTCATGCTCTTGGGGATTATCATTGGGCTCCTTGCTAGTTATGGAAATTTCTGCAGCTATCTTAAATTTCTCCTCAGAAAATGGATTTTTCTTCTCTACTGCATCGTCAGGCTGCAAATTTTCTGAACTTTTATGGTCTGTTTCCCTTTTAGAATGGAATACTTTTAACAGCACTCAAGTCACCTTTTGAATGCTTTGCTACTTAGAAATGTCTTCTGCCAGATATCCTAAATAATCTCTCTCAAGTTCAAAGTTTCACAAATACCTAGGGCAGGGGCAAAATGCCATCAGTCTCTTTGCTAAAACATAACAAGAGTCACCTTTGCTCCATTTGCCAACAAGTTCCTCATCTCCATCTGAGACCACCTCAGCCTGGACCTTATTGTTCATATCACTATCGGCATTCTCGTCAAAGTCATTAAACAAGTCTCTAGAAGGTTCCAAAATTTCTCACATTTTGCTGTGTTCTTCTGAGTCCTCCAAACTCTTCCAGCCTCTGCCTGTTATCCTGGTCTAAAGTCACTTCTACATTTTTGGTTATCTTTTCAGCAACACCCCACTCTACAGGTACCAATTTACTGTGTTAGTTTGTTCTCACACTGCTAATAAAAAATACTTGAGACTGAGAAGAAAAATAAGTTTAATTGGACTTACAGTTCCACATGCCTAAGGAGGCCTCAGAATCATGGCAGGAGGTGAAAGACACTTCCTACATGGCAGCAGCAAGAGGAAATGAGGAAGAAGCAGAAGCAGAAACCCCAATAAATTCATCAGATCTCATGAGATTTATTCACTATCATAAGAATAGCACAGGAAAGACCAGCCCCATGATTCAATTACCTCTCCCTGGGTCCCTTCCACAACGTGTGGGAATTCTGTAAGATACAATTGAAGTTGAGATTTGTTTGGGGACACAGTCAAATCATATCAGGGAGTTTGATTTTTAAAGCCTTGAAGTAGTCTTATTTTGGTATATCTGCCTGGTGTTCTGTAACCTTTTAATACTTAAATATTGATATCTTTCTTTAGATTTGAAAATTTCTTCATTATTATTTTTTGAATAAATATTCTACCCCTATCTCTCTTTCTCTCTACTTCCTTTTTAAGGCCAATAACGCTTAGATTTACCCTTTTGAAGCATTTCTAGGTTTTGCAGGCAAGATTCATTTTTATTCTTTTGTCTCCTCTGATTGTGTATTATCAAATAACCTGTTTTCAAGCTCATTAATTGTGTCATCCACTTGATCAATTTTGCTCTTGAGAGACTCTGATGCATTCTTTAGTATGTCAATTGGGTTTTTTAGCTGTGCAGTTTCTACTTGATTTTTAAAGTTATTTCAGTGTATTTAAAAAAAATTAATGGGATTCTGAATTTCTTTGCTGTATTATCTTGGATTTTTTGGGGTTTCCTCAACACAGCTATTTTGAATTCTTTCTGTAAGATCACATGTCTCTATCACTCTGGGATCTGTCACTGGTGCCTTATTTAGTTCATTTGGTGAAGTCATGTTTTCCTGGATTGTCTTCATGCTTTGGGATGTTCATCAATGTTTGGGCAGTGAGGAGTCAGATATTTATTGTAGTCTTCACAGACTAGGCTTCCTTCATCCACTCTTTTTGGAAAGGTTTTCTAAGTAGTCATAGGGAATTCAGTGTTGTGATTCAAATCTTTGGTTACCACAGTTACATTTGCATTAGGGGAGCACCCCAAGCCCAGTAATGCTGTGACTCTTTTGGACTCATAGAGGTACTTCCTTTGTGGTCTTGGGTACAATCTTGGAGAATTCTACAAATTATCAAGCAAAGACTTGTTTTCTTCACTTTCTTTCTCCAAAACAAGGGGAGTATTTCTATCTGTGCTTAACTGCCTGGAGCTGGAGAAGGGGTGACACAAACATCCACGTGGTAACAACTACTGGGACTCTGCTGGCCATACTCAAAACCAGCACAGTACTGGGTCTCACTGAATGCCCACAGAGAGCACTGCCTTGCTACTGCTAATGTTCACTCAAGTCCCAAGAACAGGTTGTGAATGCAACTAGGCTTGTGTCTTTCCCTTCAGAATGATGAGTTCCCCCCACTTGCCAACCAACCAAAGATGGTCTAGAAATACCATTCAAGAGTTAGGGCCTGTAGTTGTAAACCTTAGGAATCTGCTCAGCGCTCTATTCTACTGTGGCTGAGCTGGCACCCAATGCCACAAGACAAAATACTTCTCACTCATTCCTCTCCTTTTCTCATGCTGAAGGTGTCTGTCCTTGTGTTCATCACTTCCCCAGGCCACAGCAAATACTGCCTGGCTACTGCTGATGTTCACTCAAGGCTCATGGGCACTTCAGTGAGCTTCTGGTACATGCCACCAGGCTTGGGTCTCTACCTTCAGAGCAGTGGGCTTCTTTGTGGCCCAGCATGGGTCCAGAAATGTCATCCAGGAGTCGAGGACTAGAATCAGTGACCCCAGAACTCCACTTGGTGCTCTACTCCACTGAGGCAGAGCTGGTGCCCAAACTTCAAGACAATGTCCCCTTTACTCTTTCTACTCTGTTTCTCAAGCAGTAGGATTCCCTTGCTGTGTCCGCCACAACTGGAAATGTGCTGGGTCACACCTGAAGTCAGCAGGGCTCTGGGCCTCACCCAAAGCCCACAATGAGTATAGCTTGGCAAGTACTGATGTTTATTCAAGAATCAAGGCCTCTTTAGTCAACAGGTAATAAATCCTGCCAGGACTGTATCTTTTCCTTCAAGGCAGTGGGTTTCCTTCTGGCCCAGGGTGTGTCTAGAAATGTCATTTGGGAGCTAGGAGCTGGAATGCAGGCCTCAAGACTCTGCCTGGTGCCCTATTATGCTGTGGCTGAGCTAGTATCCAAGTTTCAAGACAAAGTTTCCTATATTCTCCCCTCTCTTCTGTTCAAGCAGAAAGAAAGAGACTCTCCCAGAGTTAGAAGCTCTTCTGCCTAGGGTTATGCATGTACTCCTTGGCTGCCCCAGTTGGTGTCTCAGTAGGTCACATACACCCCAAGTCCACTGGCTATGAGCTCACATGGCACCAGCATTTGTTTGGAAATTGCAGTTATTGTGACCCTGACTATCTTTCAAGATCACTTAGGGCCCAGAGTGCTATTTAGCCCATGGTAGTGGGGCTAGCCAGAACTCAGTTTGCAACCACTGAGATAGACAATTTCCCTCTGGCTTGGGTTGGTTTAAATTTTCTCTCCATGAGTGCTGGCTGAATTTTGCCCCATGTTTTTCTCTGTGGTGACAGGGCAGCACTGAGTTCCAATGCAAAATTTCACAGTCACTGCACTCTCTCCCTGAAGCACAGGGACTATCTCTTTGTGCCAGGAACCACTGCTGGCTAATCTGAGGGGTGGTGTCAGTAACTTAAGGCTGTATTTTCTACCCTCCTCGGTGTCTCTTTCCTTGATGTGATGTTAAAATCAGGTACTGTGACCAATCACCTGATCTTTGGTTCTTATGAAGATGCTTTCTTGCATGGGTAGTTGTACAATTTGGTGTTCCTGTGTTGGGGGGTGATCACTAGAGGGTTCTATTTAGCTACGCTGCTTTGCCTCCTCCTTCCATCTGATTGTTTTATAAATGAACATTTGCATTAGCAATTACTAATGAATTTGAGTACATGATACATAGAAAGTGTAAAGTCGCTATAATCCCATCCTCCACTCCCACAATCACTTGTGGTATCTACTATTAATGATTTCCTTATAATTTCCATTGTTTGCAGCTAAAAGGGCAACACTCTACATAATATTCTGTGATTGTTTTTTATTCTATGATACATTAACAAAATCTTTTACTGTTACTACACATCAGTGTATACAGCTCTTTCTCATATCTTTCTAATAGATGTGCCACATTTATTTAATAAATTCTATATTAATGAAAATTTGTATTTTCCCAATACTTTGCTATATCACAGAGATTATAGTGCTTTGTAAGCTGTGCCAGATACTGGACATCAGTAAGAAACTATCGTATTATTTGATGGCATTATGGTCAGAGAACATAAGAAATCCTGAACATGGCCTCAAAGTGATTAGTGTAGTAGTATAAGTAACAGTGTGATAAGTGAGATTAAAGCTATTTATCCAAAAGTACTTAGCATTTTGGCAATAGACTCCATTTTGGAGATAAATAAGGGGAGCTTGATGTGTGTGCCTGCCCCTTTATCAAACTGGTTAGTTTCAGAAAAATGCAGATATGTATAGTTATTTCACACATGCCTTGGGGCCCTAGCTTAATTTCAGCTCTTACCACACTCTTGGTATATGAAAAAAAGTAAATAAAAATGTCCCACCTGTGCAATAATTTTTTTTGCAGTGGTTGTTTAATGTGCAAGCAGGTGTCTTCAAATCTGATGAATCCATAACAATTTCTTCCCTACTGGTGAAGGTGGGGAGAAGTAATGGAAAAAATATCTAAAGGAATAAAGATTAACTTTGAATCAGAAGTAATCATCCCCCATTATGATTATTTTTCATGCTAATCCATTATGCTAAGATCCACGTGTATGGCCGTCATACTAGATAGCAATAACTCAACTTAGCATACTCTGAGAGTGACCTGATGGTCTTAAAAAAAAAAAAAAAAAAAAAAAAAAAGTGTGTTCAAAGTCCCGAGCTAAGGAGTCTGGGAGTGGCTAATCCAGAGATTCACTTTTTTATCTATGAAGGACATCTGAACCCCTGGCCCATTTTTGGAATGCACACTGTACAGGAGGTTGGGGCCCTTTGTTTTGGGTTAAATGTTGGTTATAAGGAGAAGGTTGATAGGTGGAGGCTGCTAAGTGAAAATGCTATATAAACAGCATGCATTTTACAAATAGTTGCAGTCTTCCTGTCCAGCTCACCAGCACTGGACTGCCCTGTATGTAAGTCTCCCCAATAAAACATATGCCTCATTCACTGGCTCTGGGTCTTTTCTTTGTCCTCTTGGACATGGTGCCATCCCTGTTAGAGTTACTAAGGAGTTTGAGGCTCAGCCCACCAGCCCTTTTGCAGAGAAATTGCAGGTGTCAACCCCTTTAGACTAGGATGAAGGCCAAGGCCCCAGAATCCCAATAAGAGCAATGGTGGCCAGGATGTCTGGAGATTGAAGGCCACATTTAGAATTAACTGTATATTGAAAACCTAAGAATAAAGAAACTTCCCTTGTATTAGTGGATACTGGAGTCAAATGCACTCTCATATATGGTATCATTTATCACTTCCAAGGACCTATAACAGCAACAGATGGTTATGGAGTGGGGTCAGACAGGTTGAACTAGTGTTACAGGTTGGGAGACTGCCACCAAAACCGTATTTAGTATACATAGCTCCCATCCCAGTATACATCTTGAGAAAGGATATCTTATTAGGCTTGACCCTCCAAATAACTATTTTGGAATTCCAACTGAGTTAGGATGGCGAAGCATGTAATCGGGGAAATGTAAAATGGACACTGGAGCTGTTGCCATCCCCTTGGTAATTAGTAGCACTGAATCAGTATCATCTGCCAGGGTTTAGGGGGCATAATGAGATCAATGGGGCTGTTAAGAAGTTAACCCTTGTAGGAATAATAACACAGCACACAACCCTGTATGGCCTGTGTGAAAACATGATGGGACTTTGAGAATGACAGTAAATTACTGAGAATTAAATAATGTGTTCCTTTCTCAATGTTTGTAGCTGCATCCACTGTCACTTCCCTTTTGATGAGAATAAGGCCCTTGGTACATAACATTTTGTTATCAATTTACCAAATGTCTTCAGCATCCCCATTGCCCCATAGAGTCAAGACTAATTTGCATTCTCCTGGCAAAAAGAAAAATGGACCTTTATCATCTTGCCCAAGGAATATTTAGCCCAGTATCTGTCAGGGCCTAGAGACCACAGACCTCAGTTGATGACCACCCTGAAGGAAGTACATGCTTCTCATTGCATTGATGATATTATGCTAACTCCTGAGTCTTTCCAGCTTACGAACTGCATCCTCCACCTTGCTGTCTCAGTTGGTGAACAGAAGATGGGCAGTCAGGGCAAAGTCCAGGGTTCAGGCTTATTGGTCAAATACTTGGGGGTCATATGGTCAGGTAAGACTAGAGTTATTCTGTCTGCCATTATAGATAAGGTGCAAGGCTACCCACATCCTACTACACTAAAACAGTTGCAAATCTTCTTAGGCCTTCTAGGTATAAGTGTCCTTTTATTTCCAATTTAGCACAACTCCTTAGGCCTCTGTAAGTCTTAGTCAAGAAGGGGGTCCATTGAGATTGGTCAACAGAGGAGAATGAGGCCTTTGAATGATTAAAAGTCCCAGTGAAACAAATACAGTTCTTGGGAGTTATAATGCACAGACAGCCTTGTGAATTGGACATAGCCAGTTATCTCGAGGGGTTTGGGTTGGGTCAGTGCCAAAGGCAAGGACATAAACATGTGCCTTTAGGATTCTGGTCCCAACTATGGAAGGGTGCTGAAGTTAGGTGTAGTGTCATGTACCAACAACTACATAGTATGCACTACATACTATGCCTTACAAAAAGTGGAAGACATTGCACAGGGGGTCCCAGTGATAATTTGCACTCAATATCTCATAGCAGGTTGGCTGAAGGATAACTTCCCAAAACCAAAGTCTGGGAATGCCCAGACACAGACTGTGGCCAAATGGCAAGCATACCTGCAACAGAGGAGCACATTAGTTAAAATCCCTTTGAGTGCAGAACTTCATTCAGTGTTTGGCCCTGGCACCTATGTGATGACTAAAACACAGTATTTGTTTATTTATTTATTTATTTATTTATTTATTTATTGAGATGGAGTCTTGCCCTGTCAACCAGGCTGGAGTGCGATGCCATGATCTCAGCTCACTGCAACCTCTGCCTCCTGGGTTCAAGCGATTCTCCTGCCTCAGCCTCCCGAGTAGCTGGGATTACAGGCACCCACCACCATGCCCAGCTAATTTTTGTATTTTTAGTAGAGACAGGGTTTTATCATGGTGACCAGGCTGGTCTTGAACCCCTGACCTCATAATCTGCCCGTCTTGGCCTCCCAAAGTGCTGGGATTACAGGCATGAGCCACAGCGCCCGGCCTAAAACAGTCTTTAATGAAGATTACTGAGTCTCCAAAAATCTCCTTCATATTGGAGGGACAGGGCCCAATTCCTGACCAGGCCTGGTACACAGATGACTTATCACAAAGTAATTCTTGCACCTGGAACACAGTGTTCACTCAGCTGTCCACTGATAGTATTTGACTTGATACTGGCAAAGGACATAGCAGCCAAATGGGCTAATCTTTCAGTCACTTGGATGATTCTCCTCCAAGAGCTGGACCCAACAGACCTATGTAATGATAGTTGGGCCATTTTTAAGGGACTCACAGTGTGGCTACCACAATGGAAAGCATAGGATTGGATTGTAGCAAGTCACCCACTTTGGGGTGCCAACATGTGAAAGAACATTCTCCATTGCATCCTGGGAATGCATATAATGCTCTAGCATGGGAATACCCACACTGAATCTACATCATTGAAAATCAACAGGCAGACAAAGTAGCCCATAGAAGACTTTGCCTCCTAAAGGGTCTACTGGCTATATAAGAAGACAGGAAATCAGGGACAATATACTTTTTGGTCAGAGCAAAGAATTGGGACCTGCAACTATGATATAAAGGCATAGTACTCATCTGTCATTAATATCCTACTTGTGCACAGGAATGCCATAGGCCTTTATTGCACAATACTGGGCAGATAACCTGGGGCCAGAGCCTAGTGCAATTGTGGCAGGTAGACCACATAGGACCTTTGGCTTTATCTGATGGCTGCCCCTATGACTTGACTCATGTAAACACCTGGACAGGGCTACTGTGGGCATATCCCAGCAAGCAAGCCACTGAAAAAGCCACTATAAAAGGTCTAGAGCAGCTGTGAGTAGTCTATGGCATCCCCACCAATATCAACAGTGTCCAGGGCTCACACTTTACCAGACACAAAGTGCAGAAATGGCAGGGGCCCTGGTATACAATGGCATTTCCACCTGCTATACAAACCTACAGCAGCACGTCTGATTGAATGAGTGAATAGGTTGTTGAAGCAACAACTCTGACAGGACACATGTTCTCTAGCTCTGTGGACATGCTGATGCTGCTTACAGCAGCCATTCACACCTTAAATGAATATGCACATTCTCATTACACCAGTGTATACACTTTTCTGACGCATGGGCTTGATATCATCTTCAGGATCCAGGTGGACAACATAAGGGATAGTATACTTTATCCCAACCTGGGACTCAGGATAATATGATATGGATATTTGTTCCCTCCAAATCTCATGTTGAATCTCTCACCTCAATATTTGAGGTGGGGCTTAGTGGGAGGTGTTTGGGTCATGGGGATAGATCCCTCATTGGTGCCATCCCCATGTTAATGAGTGAGTTATCACTTTATTAATTCATGTGAGATCTGGTTGTTTGGCCCCTCCTTCTCTCTCTCATTCTCTTTCTCACCTTGTGATATGTGCACTCCCCCTTTGCCTCTCACCAGGATTGTAAGTTTCATGAGGCCTGACCAGAAGCAAATTCTGTTGCCATGCTTCTTCTACAGCCTGCAGAACTGTGTGCCAAATAATCCTTTTTTAAAATACATAACCCAACCTCGGGTATTCCTTTATAGCAACACAAAATGGACTAATACACAAGGTAATTTGCTACTGGTTTTGAAACAGGACCTACCCTCTGGGGATCACATCATTATGTGGTGTTGGAAATGACAGACCATCCCCAGAGGGTCTGTTTTTTCTGGTCCATAAGGAAGAACCTAGAACAAGATATAGAGTTAATAACCATTTCATATCCTACCCCCCTTTGTGCTTCTAAAATAAGGAATTCCAGTCCTCCCTTGTGCAAGGTGATGAACACCTTTTCATTAAGGAACATTATAATAACCCTACTGCCTTACCTGTCTTCCTGCAATGCATTACAGAGGGGAACAAATCCACTTGGCATTGTAAACCAGACACCAGGCTGCTGCCAGGGGTGGTGCTTTCTCAGAATGACACAACTTCCTGTATCTTGTTCAGTAGCCATGACTTGCCCTTTCTTGTAATCACAGAACATCTCACCTTTTTTTTTTTTTTTTTTTTTTTTGAGACTGAGTTTCACTCTTGTTGCCCAGGCTGGCCTCTACTTCCTGGGATCAAGTGATTCTCCTGCCTCAGCCTCCCGAGTAGCTGGGATTACAGGCATGTGGCACCACGCCTGGCTAATTTTGTATTTTTAGTACAGACGGGGTTTCTCCATGTTGGTCAGGCTGGTCTTGAACCCCAGACCTCAGGTGATCTGCCCTCCTTGGCCTCCCAAAATGTTGGGATTATAGGCATGAGCCATTGCACCAGTCAACATCTCACCTTTCATCCATAGATAGAGTGCAGCAAACCTCTTCACTGAATGGATGAAGTCTCCTGAACAAAACAGACTGTTGCATCTGTTTTGCCTCTCTCCTTCCTTGTGGGCCTGCTGTTGTGTATCTGCACTGCTGACCTGAGTACTTGGAGCCACTTCTATACTTGACATAATGACCCTCACCCATTTTCCTATAGTAATAACAGCAGCTCATGCAATGAGTTTCCCACCATCAACGACATAAAATGACATATTTTTCACCTACTACAGGAGCAGGTTAATCTTACCCCACTGTCGGGTTTGCCATACACAATGGGCTCGGGTGGATGATGGGAGTATAAATACAGGTAGTGGGTCGTGCACCTTTATGTATTGAAAGGCATGATAACAACATGCCAAAAGCTAAAATCCATAATATGGGATGGCTACTCATACAGACCAATCTCTTCAGAAAACCGGTGATATATAACTGGGGTGGCAGACTGACTGTCTCCACTTGGGGGCCCACCCCTTCCCTTGAGGATGACGATGGGCATGCCGCACCCATGGCTGGCCTTACTTACCCTAAAATTGGACCAGTAGATGCACCTGAGAGCATCCTTCCTTACTTGCTGGGATGGACTGTGTCCTGTTTAGACACTATTCCTACTAACTGGGAGAGTGAAAACCAGGCTCCACCAGAAGCATACAACCTGCTGGCTTTACCACTTGGCCACTTTCATCCCCCAAGTCAGGGCAATAAAAATAGAGATGCACATCGAGGCCCTGGCTAAACATATGGCTGCGGCATTCGATGATACCTGCCATGCTATTACTCTTCTTACTGAAGAAACCACTCCAATTAGATGTGTTACTTGGCAAAATCGCATGGCCCTGAACATCTTAATTGTCACCCAGAATGGAACCTGTGCATTAATTAAAACTTAATGTTGTGTCTATATCCCTTATTACTCTCACAATGTAACCCAGACCATATGGGCCCTAGATACCAATATTTCTGCCATAGAATCTCTATCTTTGCACCCTATAATGTCGTGGTTTAATCAACTCCCAAGTGTTTGGGAAAACTTTCCATACAGTATGATTGGTATTGTATTCATTACTTTGTTTTGTTGTTGCAATTGCTAGTGCTGCTGCAGCATCTGGCTGGAATGCTTCTCTGAATACCTGGCCCCAGAGAAGTCATGGAAGAATAGCATGATATGAATGTGAGAGAAAGAAAAGAATGTGAGGGCCATTCAAGGGTATGCTGGAAGGTAGGAGTGTATGACAGATGCACCTGACAGCAATAACTTATCTGAAGCATGCCCAGATAATGAACTTAAGGGAAGAGACCACCCCTCATATCATCTTATGCCCAATTTCTGCCTCCAAAGAAAGAAGAAGTAAAAACTAAAAGGCAGAAATGAAATCCACAGCCAGACAGCCGGGTGCCGCACCCTGGGCCTGGTAGTTAAAGATCGATCCCTGACCTAATTGGTTCTGTTATCTATAGATTACACACATTGTGTAGAAATGCACTGTGAAAATCCCTATCTTGTTTTGTTCCGATCTAATTACTGGTGCATGCAGCCCCCAGTCATGTACCGTCTGCTTGCTCAATCAATCACGACCTTCTCACATGCACCCCCTTAGAGTTGTGAGCCCTTAAAAGGGACAGGAATTGCTTACTTGGGGGGAATTGCTCTTGAGACAGAAGTCTTGCCGATGCCCCCAGCCAAATAAACCCCTTCCTTCTTTATTTCGGTGTCTAAGGAGTTTTGTCTGTAGCTTGTCCTGCTACAATCTTATGTTATAAAAATAATCCCAAGCTAAAGAATCACGAGCTAAAGAATCTGGTTGTGGGGCTGGGAACAGTGCCTCATTCCTGTAATCCCATCACTTTGGGAGGCCACAGTCAGTGGATCATGAGGTCAGGCACTCAAGACAAGATTAGCCAAAGTAGAGAAACCCCATCTCTACGAAAAATGCAAAAAAATTAGCCAAGCTTGGTGGTGGGCACCTGTAGTCCCAGCTACTCTGGAGGCTGAAGCAGGAGAATCGCTTGAACACAGGAGGCGGAGGTTGCACTGAGTCGAGATCGCACCATTGCACTCCAGCTGGAGTGACAGTGCAAGACTCCGTCTCAAAAAAAAAAAAAAAAAAAAAAAAAAAAAGAATCTGGGAATGGCCAACCCAGAGATTCACTCCTTATCTATGAAAAACATCCAAACCCCTAGCCTATCTCTCGGAATGCAGGACAAACAGGGGGTTGAAACCCTTTGTTTCAAAAGCAAGCTTTAGATTGTAACTTTAAGCCACTCTTTGAGAAGAATCAAAGTAAAACAATAATTGTAGATGCCAAAAGTCTTAGAATAGCCATTATTAAACATAAAAATAACAAAAAAATTTGGTTGTTTCTGTGACATATAACAACTTAACATAATAATTATAATTATTACAGATAATGTATGCTAAGACATATCAGAACACTAGAAATTTCATACAATCCTGAAACACATATTAATAATACATTTATATAAATATACCCCCAAAAGATTAAACACAATTTCATGTTTGAAAATGCTTCCTATACATTTTTGTTTAAATTTTAGTTTTTGTGGGTACATAGTAGGTGTATATATTTAGGAAGTACATGAGATATTTCAGTACAGATATGCAATGTGTAATAATCACATTATGGAAAATTGGGTATTCATCTCATCAAGCATTTATCCTCTGTGTTACAATCAATCCAGTTACAATCTTTCAGTTATTTTTAAATATATGATTAAATTTTAATGGACTATAGTCCCATTATTGTGCTATCAAATACTAGATCTTATTCATTCTCTGTTTTTTTACCTATTTCCACTTTTTTTCCTATTGTCCTACCACCTTTCCTAGCTTCTAGTAATTATCCTCTTACTCTGTATCTCCATGAGTTTAATTATTCCCATTTTTAGATTCCACAAATGAGAAAATATAAAGCTTACATTTCTGTGCATGACTTATTTCACTTAACATAATCGTAACCACCCAAGAGGTTCATCTTGCCTGCTGCCTAGACAGAGCTGATTTATTAAGACAGGTGAATTGCAATGGAGAAAGAGTAATTCATGCAGAGCCAGTTGTGTGGGAGACCGGAGTTTTATTATTAGTCAAATTACTCTCCCTGAGCATTTGAAGATCAGAGTTTTTAAAGAAAAATTGGTGGGTAGTGGCTTGGGAAGTGAGGAGTGCAGATTGGTTAGGTTGGAGATAAAATCATAGGGGGTTGAAGTAAATTTTTATTTCTGTCTTCTGTTCCTGGGTTTGATGGCAGAACTGGTTGAGCCAGATTACTGGTCTGAGTGGTATCAGCTAATCCATTGAGTGAAAGAACTGCAAAATATCTTAGGCACTGATCTTTGGTTTTACAATAGTGATGTTATTCCCAGCAGCAATGTGGGGAGGTTCAGACTCTTGGGACCAGAGACTGCATGACCTTTAAAGTGTAATTTCTAATCTTGTAGCTATTATTTTAGTCCTTTAAGGCAGACTGGTCCCCACAAAAGAAGGGAGTCTTTTTGAGAAAGAGCAATAATCAATTTTGTTTTAGAGTCAAACCATGAAGTGAATTCTTTCCCAAAGTTAGTTCAGTCTATGCCCAGGAATAAACAAGGACAACTTAAAGGTTAGAAGCAAGATGGAATTGGTTAGGTCTGATTTCTTTCACTGTCATAATTTCCTCAGTTATTTGGTAAAGGCAGTTTCATAATGACCTCCAGTTCCATTCATGTTCTTGCAAATGACATAATCTAATTCTTTTTTATGGATGAAGAGTACTCCATTTTGTATATGTATCACGTTTTCTTTTTTTTAATCATTACTATTTTTTTACTATACTTTATGTTCTAGGGTACATGTGCACAACGTGCAGGTTTGTTACATATGTATACATGTGCCATGTTGGTGTGCTGCACACGTTAACTCGTCATTAACATTAGGTATACCTCCTAATGCTATCCCTCCCCCCCCACCCACAATAGGACCCTGCATGTGATGATCCCCTTCCTGTGTCCAAGTGATCTCATTGTTCAGTTCCCGCCTACGAGTGAGAACATGTGGTATTTGGTTTTCTGTTCTTGCAATAGTTTGCTGAGAATGATGATTTCCAGCTGTATCCATGTCCCTACAAAGGACACAAACTCATCCTTTTTTATGGCTGCATACTATTCCATTGTGTATATGTGCCACATTTTCTTAATCCAGTCTGTCACTGATGGACATTTGGGTTGATTCCAAGTCTTTGCTATTGTGAATAGCGCCACAATAAACATACATGTGCATGTGTCTTTATAGCAGCATGACTTATAATCCTTTGTGTATAAACCCAGTAATGGGATGGCTGGGTCAAATGGTATTTCTAGTTCTAGATCCTTGAGGAATCGCCATACTGTTTTCCACAATGGTTGAACTAGTTTACAGTGACACCAACAGTGTAAAAGTGATCCTATTTCTCCACATCCTCTCCAGCACCTGTTGTTTCCTGATTTTTTAATGATTGCCATTCTAACTGGTGTGAGATGGTATCTCATTGTGGTTTTGATTTGCATTTCTCTGAGGGCCAGTGATGATGAGCATTTTTTCATGTGTCTGTTGGCTGTATGAATATTTTCTTTTGAGAAGTGTCTGTTCATATCCTTTGCCCACTTTTTGATGGGGTTGTTTGTTTTTTTCTTGTAAATTTGATTGAGTTCTTTATAAGTTCTAGATATTAACCCTTTGTCAGATGAGTAGATTGCAAAAATTGTCTCCCATTCTGTAGGTTTCTTGTTCACTCTGATGGTAGTTTCTTTTGCTGTGCAGAAGCTTTTTAGTTTAATGAGATCCCATTTGTCAATTTTGGCTTTTGTTGCTCTTGCTTTTGGTGTTTTAGACATGAAGTCCTTGCCCATGCCTATGTCCTGAATGGTATTACCTAGGTTTTCTTCTAGGGTTTTTATGGTTTTAGGTCTAGCATTTAAGTCTCTAGTCCATCTTGAATTAATTTTCGTATAAGGAGTAAGGAGAGGAACCAGTTTAGGCTTTCTACTTATGACTAGCTAATTTTTCCAACACCATTTATTAAATAGGGAATCCTTTCCCCATTTCTTGTTTTTGTCAGGTTTGTCAAAGATCAGATGGCTGTAGATGTGTGGTATTATTTCTGAGGGCTCTGTTCTGTTCCATTGGTCCATATCTCTATTTTGGTACCAGTACCATGCTGTTTTGGTTACTGTAGCCTTGTAGTATAGTTTGAAATGAGGTAGTGTGATGCCTCCAGCTTTGTTCTTTTGGCTTAATATTGTCTTGGCAATGCAGGGTCTTTTTTGGTTCCATATGAACTTTAGAGCATTTTTTTCCAATTCTGTGAAGAAAGCCATTGGTAGCTTAATGGTGATGGCATTGAATCCATAAATTACCTTGGGCAGTATGGCGATTTTCATAATAAGTTGGATTGCTAGGTATTTTATTCTCTTTGAAGCTATTGTGAATGGAAGTTCATTCATGATTTGGCTCTCTGTTTGTCTGTTACTGGTGTATAAGAATGCTTGTGATTTTCGCACATTGATTTTGTATCCTGAGACTTTGCTGAAGTTGCTTATCAGCTTAAGAAGACTTTGGGCTGAGATGATGGGGTTTTCTAAATATACAATCGTGTCATCTGCAAACAGGGACAATTTGACTTCTCTTCCTAACTGAACACCCTTGATTTCTTTCTCCTGCCTGATTGCCCTAGCCAGAACTTCCAACACTATGTTGAATAGGAGTGGTGAGAGAAGGCATCCCTGTCTTGTGCCAGTTTTCAAAGGGAATGCTTCCAATGTTTCTCCATTCAGTATGATATTGGCTGTGGGTTTGTCATAAATAGCTCTTATTATTTTGAGATATGTTCCATCAATACCGAATTTATTGAGAGTTTTTAACATGAAGGGCTGTTGAATTTTGTCAAAGGCCTTTTCTGCATCTATTGAGATAATCATGTGGTTTTTGTCATTGTTTCTGTTTATATGCTGGATTATGTTTATTGATTTGCATATGTTGAACTAGCCTTGCATCCCAGGGATGAAGCCCACTTGATCATGGTGGATAAGCTTTTGATGTGCTGCTGGATTCGGTTTGACAGTATTTTATTGAGGATTTTTGCATCGATGTTCATCAGGGATATTGGTCTAAAATTCTCTTTTTTTTGTTGTGTCTCTGCCAGGCTTTGGTATCAGGATGATGTTGGCCTCATAAAATGAGTTAGGGAGGATTCCTTCTTTTTCTATTGATTGGAATAGTTTCAGAAGGAATGGTACCATCTCCTCCTTGTACCTTTGGTAGAATTCAGCTGTGAATCCATCTGGTCCTGGACTTTTTTTGGTTGGCATACTATTAATTATTGCCTCAATTTCAGAGTCTGCTATTGGTCTATTCAGGGATTCCACTTCTTCCTGGTTTAGTCTTGGGAGAGTGTAAGTGCCCAGGGAATTATCCATTTCTTCTAGGTTTTCTAATTTATCTGCATAGAGATGTTTAGAGTATTCTCTGATGGTAGTTTGTATTTCTGTGGGGTTGATGGTGATATCCCCTTTATCATTTTTTATTGTGTCTATTTGATTCTTCTCTCTTTTCTTCTTTATTAGTCTTGCTAGCAGTTTATCAATTTTGTTGGTCTTTTCAAAAAACCAGCTCCTGGATTCATTGATTTTTTTTGAGGGTTTTTTGCGTCTCTGTCTCCTTCAGTTCTGCTCTGATCTTAGTTATTTCTTGCCTTCTGCTAGCTTTTGAATGTGTTTGCTCTTGCTTCTCTAGTTCTTTTAATTGTGATGTTAGAGTGTCAATTTTAGATCTTTCCAGCTTTCTCTTGTGGGCATTTAGTGCTCTAAGTGTCCCTCTACACACTGCTTTAAATGTGTCCCAGAGATTCTGGTATGTTGTATGTTTGTTCTCATTGGTTTCAAAGAACATCTTTATTTCTGCCTTCATTTCGTTATATACCCAGTAGTCAACTCATCAAAGTCATTCTCCATCCAACTTTGTTCTGTTGCTGGTGATGAGCTGTGTTCCTTTGGAGGGGGAGATGTGCTCTGATTTTTTTGAATTTCCAGCTTCTCTGCACTGCTTTTTCCCCATCTTTGTGGTTTTATCTGCCTTTGGTCTTTAATGATGGTGATGTACTGCTGCTGTTTTGGTGTGGGTGTCCTTTCTGTTTGTTAGTTTTCCTTCTAACAGTCAAGACCCTCAGCTGAAGGTCTGTTGGAGTTTGCTTGAGGTCCACTCCAGACCCTGTTTGCCTGGGTATCAGCAGCAGAGGCTGCAGAAGATAGAATATTGCCGAACAGCAAGTGTTGCTGTCTGATTCTTGCTCTGAAAGCTTCGTCTCAGGGGTGTACCCAGCTGTGTGAGGTGTGAGGTGTCGGTTTGCACCTAGTGGTGGATGTCTCCCAGTTAGGCTACTCAGGGGTCAGGGACCCACGTGTGCAGGCAATTTGTCCATTCTCAGATCTCACTCAACCTCCGTGCTGGGAGAACCACTGCTCTCTTCAAAGCTGTCAGATAGGGACTTTTACATCTACAGAGGTTTCTGCTGCTTTTTGTTTAGCTATGCCCTGTCCCCAGATGTGGAGTCCACAGAGGCAGGCAGGCCTCCTTGAGCTGCCATGGGCTCCACCCAATTCAAGATTCCTGGTGGCTTTGTTTACCTACTTAAACCTCAGCAATGGTGGGCACCCCTCCCTCAGCCTCGCTGCCGCCTTGCAGTTAGATCTCAGACTGCTGTGCTAGCAATGAGGGAGGCTCCGTTGGCATGGGACCCTCCGGGCCAGGTGTGGGATATAATCTCCTGGTGTGCCATTTGCTAAGACCCTTGGTAAAGTGCAGTATTAGAGTGGGAGTTACCCAGTTTTCCAGGTGTTGTGTGTCTCAATTTCCTTTGGCTATTAAAAGGAATTCCCTTCCCCCTTGTGCTTCCCAGGTGAGGTGATGCCTTGCCCTCCTTCAGTTCTCGCTGGTTGGGCTACACCCACAGACCAGTACCAACTGTCTGACATGCCCCAGTGAGATGAACCTGGTACCTCAGTTGAAAATACAGAAATCACCCATCTTCTGTGTCATTCATGCTGGGAGCTGGAGGCTATAGCTGTTTCTATTCAGCCATCTTGGGCACACCTGGCTTTTCCTATTTCTTACTGCAGTATGTTTATTTCTACAAATCTGAAGTAAGGGCTTATTCCAGTTCTTGCAGACTGGCTTTAGCAGGTAAAACCCTTCAGCAGTCAGCCTATCCAGGGATTCTGAGCAGGCCATCTGGCAACATTTGAGGATGAGCTTGCTTCCAGAGTCCTCAGGCATGTAGGTCTTGTACCTGGGTCAGCAGGCAGCTGAGTATGGTGTCAACATCTGTGGTATCGGACCTGACACCTGGATCCAATGGAGTAGACTTCAACAAAGGTGAGGTTTGCAGGGATGAATCTGAAGACTGGGTACATGAGGGAAGGCCTAGAGCCTGTATCTATGATGGCCAACCTCAAGCCTAAGTCCACAAGGGCTGACCTGGAGCTGGGTTGAGACTTGACCCTGAGTCTGCAGGAGCTGGCCAGGCACTTTGGCATCTGTTTCTACTAGGATGAGTCTGAAGTCTGAGTCCACAGGAACTGGACTGACACTGGGCCAGCCAGGAACCTAAGGATGCAGGAGTGGCTCTGGATCTTGGATCCACAAAAGCTGACTTGGATTCTGAGTCTACAGGGGTGTTCTTGGAACTTCAGTCCAAGGGGCATGGAGTATACAGGAATAGGCCTGAACACTGGGTCTCCTGAAACAGGCCTGGACTCTGAGTTCTCTGAAGTGTAAGCCCACAGGGACCAACCTGGAGCCTGAGGGTGGTCTACTGCTAAGTCTAGTGTGGCGCCTGGGTCTGTAGGGGCTAATCTGGAGCCTGGGGGCCCACTGGGCTGGCTTGAAGCCTGGGAATATGGGGACAAGCTTAGAGTCTTGTCCATTGATGTCAGCCTTGAGGCTGAGTATACAGTTGCTGGCCTAGATTCTAGGATAGCAAAGTCTGGTCTAGATCCTGGGGCCTTGGATACTGGTCTGGTATATGAGTACACAGGGACAACTCTGGAGTCTAAGTCTATGAGAACCTGCCGAGCACTGAGGTCTATTTGGGAGGGCCTAGACCCTGGGTTAGCTGAAAGGTGGGACCATGAGACCATTCTGGCACTGGGAAGGCATTAAGCATATCTTCATGGGTCCCCACCTGGTGTTTGAGGCCAGTGTTAACCTGGCACTGGGACAGGCCTGAGGTCTGGTACTGGTACCAGTTTGAAGCCTGGGGCCACTGGAGCCAACCTGCTGCTGGGGCAGTTTTGGAGTCCAAGTCTATTGTGCAAGCCTAGAGCCTGGGTCTGCAGGATTCTTCCTGGTGCCAAGATGGGCCTGGAAGTTCAGTCCACATGTACCAGCCTGTAACCTGGGGTTATGGCGGCCTCTCTGGTGCAAGGTTTTACTGGAATGGGCCGAGTTTGGGGGTTAGAGGCAATCCAGTACTAAGTTTTTTCTTTTTCCCCTCATAGCTGGGTATCTTTCTCCATGCTGTGCTACCTAGAGTTGGGGGAGGGGTGATGTGGGTAATGTAAAACTGTCCTTTTCCCATTCTTTTTCTTTCCCCTTTGGAAACGGAGTCTTGCTCTGTCGCTCAGGCTGGAGTGCAGTGGGGCAATCTTGGCTCACTGCAAACTCCGCCTCCCAGATTCAAGCAAATTTCCTGCCTCAGCCTCCCGAGTAGCTGGGATTACAAGCACCTGCCACCACACCCGGCTAATTTTTGTATTTTTAGTAGAAACGGGGTTTCACCATGTTGGCCAGGCTGATCTCAAACTCCTGACTTCAAATGATCCACCGTTTCTCTTCTCTTAAATGCATCTTTCTTTATTTGCTACACCCAGGTGCTGTAATCTCTCATCTGGCTTCTTTAGGTCTTGTAAAGGTAATTTTGTGCATGAATAGTTGTTGTTCAAATGGATACTTCTGCAAAGTTATGAGTTCTGAAGAGTTCCATTTTGCCATCTTGCTGCATAGGAATTTAATATGTTGGGAGAGGCTGACTTGGGAGGTGCTAGCCAGACACCTATTGTTTTAAACAACTTGAGATATGCACATATAGTACAATCCATGATTTAAAGTGTACAATTCAATGGTTTTGGATATTTATAGATATGCATAGATATGTGTAAATATCACTACAGTCAATTCTTATACATTTTCACTAACCCTGAATAAAATCACACAGTCCTTAGACATCAATTCTCAATCATAACTTAAGGGAAACTCCATTCTTAAGCAAATAACAATTTTTCTGAACCTATAGACTTGCCTCTTGTGGAAATTTTATGTATATGAAATTATATAATATATGCTACTGTATGACTGGCTTTTTTCACATAGCATAATACTTTTGCTTTTCCCGGACCACCAGGCAAGAATTTTTTTCCTTTTTTTCCTTTTTTTTTTTTTTGGCATAATGCTTTCAAGGTTTATTCTGGCAGTATCTATACTTATTTCCTGTATATGACCAAATTAATATTCCATTGTGTGAATATACATTTTGTTTTCTATTCACCAGTTGATGGGCATTTCAATTGTTTCCACATTTTCCTAGTACAAATATTTCTGCTGTAAATGGTCCTGTACAATTTTTGTTTGAACACCTGTTTTTTAGTTATTTTGACTATGTATCAGGAGTAAAATTGCACGGTAGCATGTTATTTCTTTCTTTCTTTTTTTTTTTCTTTTTTTTTGAGACGGAGTCTTGCTCTGCCACTCCCAGGCTGGAGTGCAGTGACGAGACCTCATCTCACTGCAACCTCTGCCTCCCAAGTTCAAGGAACTTCCTGCCTCAGCCTCCTGATTAGCTGGGCTAATTTTTTGTATTTTTTAGTAGAGACGGGGTTTCACCATGTTGGTCAGGCTGATCTGGAACACCTGACCACAGGTGATCCATTCACCTTGGTCTCCCAAAGTGTTGGGATTACAGGTGTGAGCCACCATGCCTGGCCGTTATTTCTATGTTTAACTTAGAGAGGAACCACAAAATTGTTTGCCCAGTGGCTGCACCATTTATCATTACCAGCAACAATGCCGCATGTTCCTGTTTTCCAACATTCTCTCCAACATTTATTATTTTGCTATTTTAAAAAATAGTAAGTATCCTACTGGGTATCAATTGCTATCTCTCTGTGATTTTGATTTGCATTTCCCTGATGACTTATAGTGTTGAGCATCTTCTCATGTGTAATTTGTGATTTGTATGTCTTCTTTACAGAAGAATCTATTCAGATCCTTTCATCATTATAAAATTGGTTTATTGTTTGTTTTATTATTTAGCCATAATTACTGTTTATTTTATTTTATTTTATTATTCTATTTTATTTTATTTTTTGAGATGGCATCTCGCCTGGTTGCCTAGGCTGGAGTGTGCATTGGTGCAATTTCAGCTCACTGCAACCTCTGCCTCCTGGGTTCAAGCAATCATCCCACCTCAGACTCCTGAGTAGCTAAGATTACAGGCATGCACCACCACACCCGGCTAATTTTGTTTGTTTGTTTGTTTGTTTGTTTTTGTATTTTTAGTAAAGGTAGGGTTTCAGCATGTTGGCCAAGCTGGTCTCAAACTCCTGACCTCAAGTGATCTGCCCGCCTTGGCCTCCCAAAGTGCTGGGATTACAACATAAGCCCCATGCCCAGCCTTATATATTTTAGATACAAGTCATTAATGAGACATATTGTATGCAAAAAATATTCTTGCTGTGGCTGTCTTTCAAATTTCTTTACTGTGTTCACTGAATCAAAAGTTTTTTTTAAAAATTTTAATTATGTCCAGTTTATCTATTTTTTCCTTTATTAACTTGTGCTTTTGGTGTAAGAACTAAAAATCCAATGCCTAATTCAAGGTCACAAAAATTTATTCTGTATTTCCTCCTAGGAGTTTTATAGTGTAACACTTATATTTGAGTCTTTGGCCTATTTTGAGTTAATTTTTGTATTTTGCATTTCTTTCTCTTTTTTTTTTTTCATGTGGATACCACGTTGTCCCAGGACGATTTGTTGAAAATAGTTATTTCCCCTTTTAATTGTCTTGCCTCCCTTGTTAGAAGTTAATTGGCTGAAAATTAACTTTTGTGAGGGCTTATGTCTGGACTTTGGATTCTATTTCATCGATCAATACTTATATCCTATGCCAGTACCACATAGACTTGTTTATTGTAGCTTTGTAATAAGTTTTAAAATTTGGTAATGTGACTCTTCAAACTTTGTATACTTCAAGATTGTTTTGGCTATTCTGGGTCCATTACATTTTCATATGAACTTTAGAATCAGGTTATAAATTTCTTCAAAGTAGACAACCTTATTTTTGATGAGGATTTCATTGAATATTTTGATTATTTTGAAGAGTGTCATCATCTTTATAATACTATGCCTTCTGATGCATAAAATGCCTTTCACCAGATGTCAGTTTAAAGAAGTCTGTGATTACTGTTTGTGATGTTCAGGCTGGCTCAAAAGTCTTAAAACTCTAATGTGTGATTAGTAATATTATACTATCTTTAAAATAATTGTCTATAATTTATTAAGTGTGCATAACATAACTCTAGAATATACGTAAATGTCACCATACCTCCATTTGTGATTTTTCAGATTCTTTAATTCTGACACTAGGGACTAATTTCAGAGGACTGTGTAAAATATTCAGGTTTCGCAATCTCCCTAAATATTCATTTTATAATGTCAGCTTTAATTACTTATTTGAACAAATTGTATTATTATATTTTAATTTATAGGCCAAGTTTATCTGACATTTTCAGATATAATATATGCTTTTGAATCTGTTTATCTTTTATTACAATTCGGAGGTAGAAGTTTTATTTTTTATATCCCTGGTAATTATTATAGTCTATAAATTTTTTTCTATAACCCTCTAATTCCTGAAAAATTTATGAACTATATGAAATATTGAAAGCTGCTATCTAATGTTTTTCCAATTTACTTGTATTTTTTCACCATAATATTTATTACTGTTTTTAATTAGGATATTCTATTTGTTCAATACTAAGCATTTTAGAAGGAAAGTAGAAAATTATAAAAAAACAAGACCACTAACCATTTTAGTAAGAAAAAAATAGTTAAGATGTAAAATACTATGATGAGGATTAGCATAAAAAGATGTAGATTCCATGAAAAAATTGACAGCAAGGTAAAGAAAGTGTACTGGAAACTTAATTCTTTTCTTGGATTTGACCTTCCTCTCTTTTCTTGTATTTTTCACTGAAATAAATGAACAAATAGACATAAATAAATGAATAAATGTAGGAAGAAGGTCATATTTCAACACCAATTTTAGTAAAGCTTTATATATATGGAGTTCTTATAAAATATTTACTTAAATTTCACAATTTACTACATGTAGTCATATAGATCTAACACAGCACTTAGAGACAAACTTTATTGGGGCCTTAATGGATTTATAGGAATATAAAGTTATACAACAAGAACTGGATGTCACCAAAAGATCGCACTGGTTGGCTGCTGCAGGACCATCTCACAGGCATTATTTGCTTTGGTAAGTTCACCATGATCCAGGCCATGGCCTTAAATCGCAGAGGTCTTACAACCCGATCTTGCCCATGTCTTATAATTCATCGAAATTCAGGTAGTGAAATCATGCTTGTTCATAAGACTGAAAGATACAGAAAGAGAACAAAAGTTTATTGACTTATAATGAGAAATTCCATGATCATACGGGTCAGATATGTCTGTTGAGCAGAAAACACCTCACTTTCCCTATTAAGCAGGTTAAAGAGAATGCAAAATTATTCGATGAGTGCTTAATAAATATTAAATCAAAGGCATACAATGATGATAACCTGCATCTTGTTGGTATCTAATGTATTTGAATGCAAAATAATTTATGTGTTAGGTGGACTAGATGTTTCTATTATCCTAGGCATATTTCTCCCCCAAAAAGTACAGGGATGTCTACTGCTGTTACTCATGTTTTATTAGGCTTCCAAAACTGATCAGTCAGGCTTATTGTTCCCTCATAGCCCCTTGACAAACTGCTATATTCCTTGGAAATTTTATATTTATTTATTTACACAAATAATACATGAATAAATACATGAATAAAATCTAACTGTATATAATTCAAACAACATAGACAGAATTCTTCTTACTGCTGAACTTTTACCATTCCTCAGTCTTTCTCCTATTTCCATAAGAAAACATAGGTATCACTTCTTTCTAGACCTTTTTATTTCTATTTAAATGTACACATACATAGTATTTATAATTACATAATAATTTAGATTTGGAGTTTATAATATAAATTAGATCATCCTAGCATGCACTTCTGCAATTTGTTTTTATTTTTATAAATGTCTTAATAATTTTTAATATAAAAATAGATCAGTCTCAATATTTCAATGGTTTCAAAATATTGCATTGTATTACAGTATAATTTTAAAATCATTCTGTTGAAAGACATTTAATATGATTGCAACATTTTTATTACAAACAATAAAGCCAATTTGTTCATCTGTAGAATTATTTCCATATATTCTACAAATAAAACACAAGTTAAAACTTACAAACATTAAAATTATGATACAGATAAAATACTTTAGAAGTGTATAATTTTATAGAGTATAGATATTTAACCAAATCCTTTCTAAAACTGAGAATTCTGGAGACTTTCGATTGTGGCAAATATGATGACCTAATATTAAAGTCAACTATATTTGTTATTATTATTGGCCATATATTTTTTGTCTTCTATGAATTGCCTGTTCTTTGACTATATTTCTATCAGGCTTTGTTTCTGTATTAACATAAAAAAGTGTATTATATATTCTAGGAATTAATGACATCCATTAACTATCTTTTAAATGGAACCATACTGTATATAAATAGTCTTTAAGTTTACTTATGATGTTTTTCTTCATATAAAGTTTGCATGTTTTATAAAAGAAAATTGTATTTAGAAATATAATACAAAGGCATTAAAATGAGGAAAACAATATAAAATGTATAAAAGAGAAAATTAACAATTTCTTCCAGAAAAACAATTCTAAATCTGTGGAAGTTAAAAGATGTTAAAAGTATGGAATAAATGCCTAATAATTTTTTCCATAACCAATCAAAGACATATATACTTACCAACATGTAACTCTTTCTGTGTGTTGTTACACAAAATAAGTTTGTATTATACACATTACTCCAGACATGTTTTATTTATTTAATAATATCTCATAGTAACCACATAAACTTAAATATTTTTAAAATATCTGCACAAAATTCCACCAGATGGGTCCACCAAAACATAGTATTTCTCAAAATGAACAGAACTGAGACAGTTTCCAATTGTTTTCACAACTATGCAAATATATTCTCAGCTGGTATAATAAAAAAGTTAAACAGTTTGTGGATTACTATTTCAAATGTTGTAGTAAACAATTTTTCAAACATCAATCATAACAGGAGCGTGTTGTCATACTTTAAATTTCTACAAAAGATACAGAAAATATGGCATATGTTTGATTTATTGTACCTTAATAGAATTATAAAAGTGGACAATTTTTTAAGAATTTAGTAATCCAAAATTTCTTAGTCATGATTATCTCCTCATTTTGATGCAGAAAAATAAAATTTCATTTAAATGAATCTCTATAAAGGGTCATTGTATATGAATGATTTTAATAATCTTTGCAACATAGGTTTAAATCTCTTTACCAGATGCTATACTGTGTTTTGGTTTAAAATTAAGTGTTTTTAGCATTTTTATTAAAATATTTTCATTATCAAAGCATAATTTGTTGATGATTTTCAAACTTTCCTGATTTCTCAGAAAGATCTATTTAAGCCAAGTCATATAATCTATAAAATCATGAATTTATATTAAAATGAGTTGATTTATCACTACTTTAAGAATAAATTTCTCAATGTAGTAAAAATTGTGTATAAGATAAGACAGAAATATAAAAAGTATTATAGAATGAGGTAAAGGTTAAATATATATTACAAAAATATATTCTCTATTAGCTATTAATGACACAAAATATGACATTTCTTACTATCACATTTGATCAAATTAAAAAAAAAGAAATACCCCAAAATATGATCAAGAGTCTAAGGTGAACAGCAAAAGAAAAGATGTGGTTCGCCGCTTGCAGTGGTTCACGCCTGCAATCCCAGCACTTTGGGAGGCCGAGGTGAGCAGATCACGAGGTGAAGAGATGGAGGCCATCCTGGCCAACATGGTAAAGCCCCATCTCTACTAAAAGTACAAAAAAATCAGCTGGACATGGTGGCATGCACCTGTAGTCCCAGCTACTCAGGAGCCTGACGCAGGGGAATCGGTTGAACCTGGGAGGTAGAGGTTGCAGTGAGTCGAGGTCACACCACTGCACTCCAGCCTGGGCAATAGAGTGAGACTCCTTCTCAAAAAAATAATAATAATAATAATGTGGTTCATAACTTGGGTCACTTAAACAATAAGCAAAAGAAAATTAAAACATACAATGCAAAAGAGAAATGATCTTTCCAAAATAACAACTTAATAATCCCTCATTGATACATAATCAACTTTAATAAAACTAAGTTCCTTAAATGCCCTGAAAAGCCATGAAAAAAAAGTTAGAGTAAAATAAATGGAGAAAAATATTTCATATAACACTCAATAAAGCCATTCAGTAACCACTAAAAAACAACTCAATAAAAAAAGACTCAAAAACCATGAAATTAAAAGAAGATAAAATATCACTATGAATCCACCACTGGGAAGAAAAATTCATCACCTAAAATGACTACCTTTGGTCCAGAAAAAATGATAGAAAGAAAATACAAAAATCAATTACAATCTGAAAGTACTAAATAAAAAAGTAAAAGAAGAAATTGAAAAACACGAAAGAAAAAAAAATGAAACTGATACCAATTATGTTAAGATCAATGTAAAGCAGTGAACGTAAAAAAAGAAAAACAAAAAAAGAAAGACAAAAGAATCAGACTGAGAAGAAGCAATGACAACGAACAGGAGTGGCAAAGAGACACCAGTGACATCCCCACGAGAAAACACACAACCAAGAAGCTTTGTGACAATGGGATCCTTTCTGAGTGTAAGTTTTTAAGCAGTTTGACCAAGGAAGCTCCAGTTTCACACCCACTGCTGGGGCCTATCTGATAACAGACTTCCTGCATTCATTCTCAAAGGAAGGCCCAAGTTACCCCATCAATGGCATGATGACCCAGTCTTGGAGACAGAAAAGCATGCCCATCGCAAGTGGTGATTCAGAGCCTGTATGGGAGAGTTTGTGGGCAGTCTTATGCCAGTGGTGGTATGTTTACGTGCATGTCTGTGTGGGGGAACACTTGGGCCCACACCCTTGTGCCCCGTGTGAGGTTTCTTGTGTCTCTGCTTGTGTGTTTGTGGTTACATTTCGGGGTGTGGAGTCCCTTCAGAGTGCGTGTGTGTGTGTCTCTGTCTGTGGTCTGTGGGCGTCTGCCTGTATGAGTGAGAGTGGGCAAATGGGCACGTGGCAGAGACAGCCTGCCTGTACACACTGAAATGTGAATCGTTGTTGTGTTCACATGGCTGGACTGGAAAGAAAGGCAACAGGACACAACTTGCCAAGGCTCCCACTGGCTCAGGATTGGACATTTACAGAGTCCACAAGGAGAATGGGGACAAACAACGAGCCAAGAGGTACTGGAAAATTCATGAATTCACGATGATATTGAACTTAAAAGTAACACCTGGGTGGCTCTCTCTCTCTCTCTTTTTTTTTTTTTTTTTAATACTTTAAGTTCTAGGGTACATGTGCACAACGTGTAGATTTGTTACATATGTATACATGTGCCATGTTGGTGTGCTGCACCCGTTAACTCGTCATTTACATTAGGTATATCTCCTAATGCTATCCCTCCCCCCTACCCCTACCCCACAACAGGCCTCGGTGTGTGATGTTCCCCACCCTGTGTCCAACTGTTCTCATTGTTCACCAGAGAAACTGAACTGGTGACTTTCATCTCTGCTCCTTTAAGAATGAAAGGGAAGCCTCCCTCCAGGCCTGGTGCTGCAAGGGGACACACCCATCACCAATGAGCAGAAGAAGCAGCAGTCTGGATAGAACATTTGTCCCGCAGAGAGCTGAAAGTGAAAGGAAAAAGGAAGAAGAAGAACAAAGAAATAGAAGGAGAAAAAGAACAAGTGGCAGCTTCATGCCACCACAGCTGTCCTGAAGGATCTAGTTCAGGGGTGTATCACTGCATGATGACATACACAACAAGTGGCAAAGAAACACGAGTGACATCCAGGTGAAAAGACACACCACTGAAAAGCTTCTCATCGATGGGGTCCTTTCTGAGTGGGATCAAGGGCTCTGATCCACAAGTAGGCCTGCAGGAGCAAAAGAGAACAAAGGTGCAGGCAAAATCTTGCCCTTTGAATGTCATCAGCACACTTCAAGTGGCCACCAAGTCCCTAGTACACAAGGCCAAGGTAGGGAAGGACCCTGGACATGGGAGGAGAGATGAAAAGGGGGAGAAACCAGACCCCCCAAAAAAGAGGTAATCAGCCACCTATGGCAAATAGGGAGAGAGGGCAGAAAGAGGAGGGAGATTCTGATTATGCACTTCAGGGGTCAGACAGGGTCCATCTAATTTTCTTAGGAAAAGTAAGCATGTTCTCCCTGGTTATGTGTCCATGCCCATTCAACCCTCCCCAAACCACAAGTGGACTAAAAGTAAAGACAGTGAAGATAAAAAAAAGTGGGAGGCTGGCAAGATGGTGGAATAGGAACAGCTCCAGTCTGCAGCTCCCAGCGAGATCAACGCAGAAGATGGGTGATTTCTGCATTTCAAACTGAGGTACCAGCTTCATCTCACTGGGACTGGTTGGACTGTGGGTGCAGCCTAAGGAGGGTGAGCCAAAGCAGGGTGGGGGTGTCACCTCACCAGGGAAGTGCAAGGCGTCAGGGAATTCCCTCTTCTAGCCAAGGGAAGCCATTAGGGAATGTACCATGCACTCCAGCCCAGATACTGCACTTTTCCCATGGTCTTCACAACCCGCAGACCAGGAGATACACTCCGGTACCCATGCCACCAGGACCCTGGGTTTCCAGCACAAAACTGGATGGCCATTTGGGCAGACACCAAGCTAGCCACAGAAGTGTTTTTTTTTTGTTTTTTTTTTTTTTCCATACGCCAGTGGCACCCAGAAGTCCAGTCAGACAAAACCATTCACTCCCCTGGAAAGGAGGCTGAAGCCAGGGGGCCAACTGGTCTGGCTCGGCGGGTCCCAACCCCATGGAACCCAGCAAGCTAAGACCTACTGGCTTGAAATTCTCGCTGCTAGCACACCAGTCTGAGTTTGACTTGGGATGCTGGAGCTTGGTGGGGGGAGGGGCATCTGCCATTGCTGAGGTTTAAGTAGACGGTTTTACCCTCACAGTGTAAACAAAGCTGCCAGGAAGTTTGAACTGGGTGGAGCCCACCGCAGCTCAGCAAGGCCACTGCAGCCAACCTGCCTCTCCAGATTCCCTCCTTTCTGCACAGGGCATCTCTGAAAGAAAGGCAGCAGCCACAGTCAGGGACTTATAAATAAAACCCCACCTCCTTGGGACAGAGCACCTGGGGGAAGGGGCGGTTGGGGGTGCAGCTTCAGCAGACGTAAACATCCCTGCCTGGTACTTCTGACTAGAGCAGCAGATCTCCCACCACAACATTCAAGCTCTGATAACGGACAGACTGGCTCCTCAAGTGAGTCCCTGACACTCGTGTATCCTGACTGGGAGACACTTCCCAGCAGGCGCCGACAGATACCTCATACAGAAGAGCTCTGGCTGGCATCTGGCAGGTGTCCTTTTGGGACAAAGGTTCCAGAGGAAAGAACAGGCAGCAATCTTTGCTGGTCTGCAGCCTCCACTAGTGATAGCCAGGCAAACAGGGTCTGGAGTGGACCTCCAGAAAATTCCAGCAGACCTGCAGCAGAGGGGCCAGATTGTTAGAAGAAAAACTAACAAACATAAAGGAATAGTATCAACATCAACAAAAAGGACATTCAATCAGAGACCTCAGCTGATGATCACCAACTTCAAAGACCAAAGGTAGATAAATCCGTGAGGACGGGGAGAAACCAGCATAAAAATGCTGAAAATTCCAAAAACCAGAACATTTCTTCTCCTCCAAAGAATCACAACTCCTCGCCAGCAAAGGAACAAAACTGAGAATGATTTGGAAAAATTAACAGAAGTGACTTGAAAAGGTGAGTAAGGCCGGGCACAGTGGCTCAAGCCTGTAATCCCAGCACTTTGGGAGGCCGAGACGGGTGGACCACGAGGTCAGGAGATCGAGACCATCCTGGCTAACACGGTGAAACCCCATCTCTACTAAAAAATACAAAAAACTAGCCGGGTGAGGTGGCGGGCGCCTGTAGTCCCAGCTACCTGGGAGGCTGAGGCAGGAGAATGGAGTAAACCCGGGAGGCAGAGCTTGCGGTGAGCTGAGATCTGGTCACTGCGCTCCAGCCTGGGCGACAGAGCGAGACTCCATCTCAAAAAAAAAAAAAAAAAAAGAAAAGGTGAGTAATAACAAACTCCTCCAAGCTAAAGGAACATGTTCTAACCCAATGCAAGGAAGCTAGTTTAGATGAAAAAAGATTACATGAATTGCTAACTAGAATAACCAGTTTAGAGAGGAAGATAAAGGACCTAATGGCACTGAGAAACACAGCAGGAGAACTTTGTGAAGCATACACAGGTATAAATAGCTGAATCAATCAAGCAGAAGAAAGGATATCACAGATTGAAGATCAACTCAATGAAATAAAGCAAGAAGACAAAATTAGAGAAAAAAGAGACCAAAGAAACGAGCAAAGCCTCCAAGAAATATGGGACTATGTGAAAAGACCAAAACTTCATTTGATTTGTGCACCTGAAAGTGACGGGGAGAATGGAACCAAGTTGGAAAAGATTCTTCACGATATTACCCAGGATAACTTCCCCAACCTAACAAGGCAGGCGAACATTCATATTCAGAAAATACAGAAAACACCAAAAAGATACTCCTTGAGAAGAGCAACCCCAAGACACATAATCATCAGATTCACCAAGGTTGAAATGAAGGAAAAAATATTAAGGGCAGACAGAGAGAAAGGTTGGGTTAGCCACAAAGGGAAGACAATCAGAATAATAGCAGATCTCTCGGGAGAAATCCTACAAGCCAGAAAAGAGTGGGGCCAATATTCAACTTTCTTAAAGAAAAGAATTTTCAACCCAAAATTTCATATTCAGCCAAACTAAGTTTCATAAGCAAAGGAGAAATAAAATCCTTTACAGACAAGCAAATGCTGAGAGATTTTGTCACCACCAGGCCTGCCTTACAAGAGCTCCTGAAGGAAGCACGAAACATGGAAAGGATCAACCAGTACCAGCCACTGCAAAAAAATGTTAAATTGTAAAGACTATCAACATGCTGAAGAAACTGCATCAATTAACAGGCAAAATAACCAGCTAGCATCATAATGACAGGATTAAATGCACACACAATAATATTAACCTTAAATGAAAACGGGCTAAATGCCCCAAAGAAAAGACGCAGACTGGCAAATTGGATAAAGAGTCAGGACCCATTGCTGTGCTGTATTCAGGAGACCCATCCCATGTGCAAAGACACACATAGGCTCAACATAAAAGGATGGAGGAATATTTACGAAGCAAATGGAAAGCAAAATAAAGCAGGGGAAAAAAAGCAAAAAAAAAGCAATCCTAGTCTCTGATAAGACAGAGTTTACATGAGCAAAGATCAAAAGAGACAAAGAAGGACATTACATAATGGTAAAGAAATCAATGCAACAAGAAGAGCTAACTATACTAAATATATGTGCACCCAATACAGGAGCACCAAGATTCATAAAGCAAGTTCTTAGAGACCTACAAAGAGACTTACACTCCCACACAAAAATAGTGGGAGACTTTAACACCCCACTGTCAGTATTAGACAGATCAATGAGAAAGAAAATTTACAAGGATATCCAGGACTTGAACTCAGCTCTGGACCAAGTGAACTTAATAGACATCTACAGAACTCTCCACCTCAAATCAATGGAATATACATTCTTCTCAGCAGCACATTGCACTTATTCTAAAACTGACCACACAGTTGGAAGTAAAACACTCCTCAGCAAATGCAAAACGGAAACTATAACAAATAGTCTCTAAGACCACAGTGAATTAAATTATAACTCAGGATTAAGAAACTCACTCAAAACTGTACAACTACATGAAAACAGAACAATCTGCATCTGAATAACTACTTGGTAAATAATGAAATGAAAGCAGAAATAAAGATGTTCTTTGAACGAATGAAAACAAAGACACAACGTACCAGAATCCCAGGGACACGTTTAAAGCAGTGTGTAGAGGGAAATTTATAGCACTAAATGCCCACAAGAGAAAGCAGGAGAGATCTAAAATCAACACCATAACATCACATTTAAAAGAAACAGAGAAGCAGAAGCAAACAAATTCAAAATCTAGCAGAAGGCAAGAAATAACTAGGATCAGATCAGAACTGAAGAATACAGAGACAGGAAAAACCCGTCAAAAAATAATCAATGCATCCAAGAGCCGGTTTTTGAAAAGATCAAAAAAATAGATAGACTGCTAGCCAGCCTAATGAAGAAAAGAGAGAAGAATCAAATAGATGCAATAAAAAAATGATAAAGGGGATATCACCACTGATCCCACAGAAATACAAACTACCATCAGAGAATACAGACACCCTGCCCGACTCCCTTCTGCTAGAAGGGTCAACAATCTATGGACACCTGTTGGACCTGGCTGCTTTGATCCAAGCTTTTGTCCCTTCCCCAAGAAAGAGTGTGCTGCCTATTGACAAGTGTGCTGCGCACAAGCAGGCAGCCTGGTCTCCTTATGAGGCTTGTGCAAATTCAGAGAAGTAATCAGCAGTGGCCCACAAGCAGCCCACGCACTCACACACCCCTTCCACTGTACCTTCACACTGCCCCCAGTGTGACCTATCCCCACCATGCCACAGTCCCAAGGGTGGGATTTCTTGAGGATAGGCTCCTCTAATTCACTGGGACCACTGCCCGAGAATCCAGAGGGAAGGAGGGAGGCAGAGAGCCTTTCGATTGTTGCGGGTTTCCCCAAAGAGACCACGTAGGTGGGGAGTCCTGCTGTAGGTGAGGTGAGTGCTCCTTGGCCGGTTTCTTTGTTTCTTTTCTTTTTGTTTTATTTTATTTGATTGTTGTTTGTTTTGTTTTGTCGGAAGCAAAAGGAGAAAGAGAAAGGCAAGGGAAATAAGTGACTGCCATTTCTGGAGCCACACTGCCATCCAGAGGCAGTTGTTTCTGAACACGACAGGCTGCAGGAACACTTGCCTTCTGACAGGCACAGACTCCAGGGAGAATATGTCGGGTTGGGTGGACTCTGACTAAGCCAGGGTTTCCCCCTTCGCGGTTCCGAGCCCTTGAAGGAAGTCTGCCTGCCATTTGGACCCCATGGAGAAGCAGCTAATCTAGAGGCCCAGGGACAGAGCAGCCAGGCAGCCCCAAGACCAGTCAGCTCAGGCGGCGGAGGTGCCCCGGCAGCCATCTTGAGGTGGGCTTAAGGGAAGCCACTGACTAGTGACGGCTGAGACTGGGGTCGCTTACACGGGTCTCTTTTGTGGGGAGTTCTGGGGTGCTCTTGCCTGGAATCACGCTGGGGCCAGAGGTCCCCTGTCCTCCCAGTGAACCAAGGAGCTTTGGGGTGCTGTGCGCGGGACGACTCCTGCCCGGCAATTCCTGGAGATGGACAGGGGAACCCATGGAGGGCCGCCCCTTCCTGCCCTTTTTTCGGAGAGGGCTGTGGAGCCCGGGCGCCATCCTGGTAATGAGAAAAGGCAAAGGGCCAGCCAGGAGTTCCTCTCTCGTCCGGCTTCAGCCTGTGGGCCCCACGCCGCCACCATCTTTTTCGTGCTCCCGGGATTTCTCCAGCACTAGTGCCCAGCTGCCTCCAGTTTCCAGAAACAGATTCCGCTCCATGGCAGTATGGCTCTACAAACACGAACTACAAGCTTAACTCTGCCCCTGCAGTCCGACAGCCTCCACCCTTTCCAATGTGAAAAAAGAAAAGGGAAAGAGAAACAAAAAAAGACAGGGAGGACAAAAGGGAACCAGCCACCTGGTCTCAGGTTGACCACCAAACTTAAGGGACCCTATGACCTAGGACCAGTAGGCCCGAGACACTGCGGGAATCCTCTTTATGCAGCCAGCCTTTGCTTTTCCTTTGGCGCTCTCCAGGTTTCATGGCTCATGCTCATGCAGAAAAATAGAAGACAAATGATACGTAATCATGGCCACTGGGAAACCACAGGAAGACTGGGATCATGGGGCTGCCGCCCCAGGACAAGGTGCTGGTCACCCAGTTGAATTAACCAAGGTTTTGCTGCAGGACTGGTGGCTCTCCCAGGGCCAGGAGCTCCAGGTAGAGTTTACCACCTTGGGCTGGCACATGGAGGTCACCAAAACGGGCGAATGACTCAACAGGCAGTCACAAGGCATGTGGCAGGAGTCTCCTTCAGAGGGGATACTCAGCAACTGACTCAAGTTGGACTCTGTGCAGGCTGCCCTGGCTTTCACATGGGGTGTGAGGGGGAATGGGGTGACAGGAGGGTGGTTTAGGGGAGCTGGTGAAGGCCACCATGCAACACAGATTCCCATGGCATCACAGAGGGCCAAGGGTCCCAAGGGGACTCTCTGCCTCTACCCAAAGTGTGGTCCCTTTTTAAACAGGTTGACCCAGGGGGCTCCAGTTTCACACTGGCTGCTGGGGCTTATCTGATAACAGACTTCCACATTCATTGGCAGGAGAAGGCCCTAGTTGCCCAATCAACAGTATAGTGACCCAGGCCTGGAGCCACGAATCCTCACCCATAACCCATTGCCTGTGGCCGACAGACAGCCTTTATGGGAGAGTTCGTGGGCAGTCTCGTGCCTGTGGCGACGCATGTGTGTGTGCATCTGTGTGGGAGAATGCTTGGGCCCACAACCCTGTGCCTGTGTGAGGATTTGTGTGTGTGTGTGTGTGCATGTGTGTCTATGAGTTTGTGCGTGTGTGCATGTGTTAGTGTATATGTTTGTGTCTGTGTATCTCCCTGTGCATGTGTGTTTGTGATTATATTTGTGGTTGTTGGGGGGTTCCCTTTGAGCGCCTGTGATTGTGTCTGCGTCTGTTGTCTCTGGGTACCTGCCTGTGTGAGTGAGAGTAGGCAAATGGGCACATGGGAGAGACAGCCTGCCTGTACACACTGAAATCTGGATCGTTGTGTTCACATGGCTGGATTGAAAGAAAAGGCAAAGGGGGACAACATGCTGAGGCTTCTACTGGCTCAGGATTACACATTTAGAGCATCCACAAAGAGAATAGGAAAGAACGGTGAGCCACGAGGAACAGGTTAAGGAGTGGGTTCATGGTGACATTTCATGAAAAGTAACACATGGGCATCTTTGTGGAGCACCAGAGGGACTGAACTGGTGACCTTCATCTCTGCTCCTTTAAGAACAAAAATGAGGCCTTTCTCACTTTCATTCTGCGAAGGGGCATCCTGCATCACCAGGAGCAGAGGAAGAAGCAGTCTCAGCGTAATGCTTGACCCGCCAAGAGCCAAAAGTAAAAGGAAAAAGAGAATAAGAAGAAAGAGGAGAAAAATGAGAAGGAGAAGGAGAAAGAGAAGAAGGAGAAGAAAAAGACAAAGAAAAAAGAGGAGGAAGAGGAAGAAGAATCAGAAAGACAACAAGAACAAGAAGTGGCAGCTTCATGCCACAGGAGCTGTCCTGAAGGATCTAGTTCAGGGGTGTCTCACTGCATGGTGACATACACAACAAGTGGCAAGGAGAAACCAGTGACGTCCCGGTGAAATGACACAACACCAAGAAACTTCTTGTTGATGGGTTCTCTTCCGAGTGGTATCAAGGGCTTTGATCTACAAGTAGGCTTAGAGAAGCTACAGAGGACAGAGGTGCAGGCTGAGCCATGCCCTCCAGATGTCATCGCACTGCAAGGGGCCACGAGCTTCTAGTCTACAAGGCCTAGGCAGGGAAGTACCCCAGAAATGGGTGGGAGGAGAGATGAAAAACGGGGAGGAAATGGATACCAGAGAAAGGAGGTAATGAGCCACGTATGGCAATACTGAGAGAAGGAAGATAGGGGAGGAGGATGCTGCTTACACCCCCAGGGATCAGCCAGGGTCCTTCTGATTTCCTTAGGAAAAGGCTTACTCTCCCTAAGGGCATTCCTGTGCCCACCCGACCCTGATTTTGCAGGCTGATCCTGACCTCCCCAAACCAGAAATTGATGAAAAGCAAAGAGAGTGAAGAAGAAAAAAGTGAAGGAAGAAAAACTACAAAAGTACACAAAGAATCAGGGTACACAATGAGGATGAGAGTGAACTGAAATGCTGGATGTCCCAGGTAGAAAGGTGGCTGCCCAAATGGCCTTTTGTGCCATCATACAAGAAGAGTCACCTGCCAGAAAAAAGCATCAGACCCTTGGGCCAGGGTTTGTACTGGGTCCACACAGAAGCCAGTGGAGTCAACAGACTGCCCTGCTCCCCACTGCCCCCACCCCCACACCATCCCACACATTCCACCAGCAAATATTGGGAAGCCAGACAGAAAGGGAGAACAAAAATGAACAAGAGAAAACTGGGAATCTGAAGAACCCTGCCCATTGAGAGTTACCTAGATGTGGGGAGCTGAGTGTGAATGGAGATGCCTAGGCAGACACCTTTCAGTGAGTATTGGGGATACAAGTATGTGCCTGAGAACATATAGAAGCACAGATGAAGACAGGAAAAAAGTTAGATGGGATGGGAGTTAAATGTTAAAAACGAGGACTTCTGACACTCAGAGTCACCTTGCCACCTCTAAGAACATGGTCCAGATCTTCCTGCATTCTTGTCTTCCTATGTTTTCCCTAGGCAGGCACCGGTCTCCTTCTGAGGAGGCCTGTGCAGATTCATAGAAGAATCTGCAGTGGCCCACACACAGGCCTAAACACCCACACACCCCTCCCACCGTACCCGCTCACACTGCCCCCAGTGCTACAAATCCACAGCAAAAGTGGTTCCTCTGGATTACTGGGACCCCCTGCCCAGAGAAGAATCCAGAAGGTAGGAGAGAGGCAGAGATCACTCCTACTGTTACAAGTTTCCCCAAAGTAACCACATAGGTGGGGAGCCCTGATGAAGATAAGGTGGGTGCTCCTAGGGCAGTTTCTTTGTTTCTTTGTTTTTTGGTGTTTGTTTTGTTTGGTTGGCAGCAAAAGGAAGGAAAGAAAGGCAAAGTGGAGGAAGGAAAAGGGGTGATTGACATTTATGGAGCCACAGTGCCATCCAGCGGAAGGTGTTTCTTAACATGACAACAGGTTGCAAGTACACTTGCCTTCTTCCAGGCATAGATATCAGTGCGGATGTGCTGGGCTGGGTAGACTAGGCCCAAGCCAGGGTTTTCCCCACCGGGGTTCAGAGCCCTTAAAGAAGTGTACCTGCTATTGGAACTCTGTGAAGAAGCAGCTAATCTAGAGGCCCGGGGACAGAACAGTCTGGCAGCCCTAAGACCAGTCAGCCCAGTGGGTGGAGTTTCCCCATCTTGAAATGGGTTTTAAGAAAAACCACTGTTCACTGATGGCTGAGACTGGGGCCATTTACTCTGGTCTCTTTTGTGGAGGGTTCAGGGGTGCCCTTGGCTGGGACCACGCAGGGGCAAGGGGCACCCTATCCTCCCTGGGAACAAAGAAGTTTTGGGATGTTGGGGTGGGGCAACTCATGCCAAGTAGTCTCTGGGGGCTGCCAGGGGAACCCATGGTGGGCCGCCACTGCCTGTCCATTCTTACAAAGAGAGCTGTGGAGCCAGGGCTCTATCCTGGGAATGAGCATAGACCATGGGCCAGACAGGAGTACTCTCAGTTTCAGACTGGGGGCCCCACACCAACATCTGTCTGGCACTCCTGAACTTTCCTCAGCACATGAGATCAGGTGCCTCCTATTTCCAGAAACGATTTCCACTTGATGGCAGTATGGCTCCACAAATGCCAAGTACAATTGTAACCCTGCTCCTCCACTCTGAAGGCCTCTGTCTTTTCCAATGTGAGAAAAGCAAATATGAAGGAGAAAGAGAAAAAGACGGGGGAGAGAAAAGAACCAGCCACCTGGTCCCAGGTTGATCACCAAACTCACAGGTCCCAATGACCAAGGACCAGTAGGCTGGAGACCCTGAGGGAATCCTGTTTAGACAGACAGTCTTTGCCCTTCCTTTGGCCTTCTACAGGTTTCACATCTCCTGCTCCTACAGAAAGTAAAAGACAAATGACACATAATCATGGGCACTGGGACACCACAAGAGACTTGGGATTAAAGGGCTGCTGTTCCAGGACAAGGTGCTGGTCACTCAGCTGGCTTACACAAGGTTTTACTGCAGAAGTAGGGGTCCTCCCAAAGGCTGGAGCTCTAGGTAGAGTTTACCTCCTTGGACTGGCAGATGGAGGTCACCAGAATGGGCAGACTGTTCAACCAGGAGCCACAGGACCTGAGGCAGGTGTATCCCTTAGAGAGCACACTCAGCAACTCACACAAGTCTGACACTGCACAGGCTGTCCTGGCTTTTACACAGTCAGGGGTGGGAAGATGGTGGCTTAGAGGGACTCAAAAAGGCCACCACACACTACAGATTCCCATGACATCACAAAGGGCTAAGGCTCCCAACAGGACTCTCTGCCTCTACCTGAAAGGGGAGTCCGTTTTTAAGCAGGTTGACCCAGGACACTCCAGTTTCACATCCACTGCTGTGGCCTTTCTGATAAAAGAATGCCCACATTCATTTTCAGGAGAAAGCCAAGTTGCCCAATCAACGGCATGGGGACCCAGGCCTGAAGCCAGAAATGCTTGCCCATGGCCCGTTGCTTGTCAGCGATTGAGAGCTTGTATGAGAGAGTGCATGCAGTCTCATGCTGTGGCTTTGTATGTTTGTTTAGCTCTAAGTGTGAGAATGCTTGAACCCAAACCCCTGTGCCCATGTGAGGTTACCTGTTTATTTGTCTGTGTTGTGTATGTGTGACTTTGTGTGTCGGTGTGCCCGCATGTGTGTGTCTGCATGTGTGTTTGTGTCTGCATCTGCGTGTATCTCCATGTGTGTATGGATTTGTGATTTCATTTCTGGTTGTGGGGTTTCTTGTGAGTGCGTGCATGTGTTCTGTGTCTGTGGTCTGTGGGTTCCTGCTTGTGTGAGTGAGAGTGGGCAAATTGGCATGTGGCAGAGACAGGCTGACTGTACACACTGAAATACGTATCGTTTTGTTCACCTGACTTGACTAGAAGGAAAGGCAATGGGGGAACAACATAACGAATTGCTGAGGCTCCTACTGACTCAGGATTACACATTTAGAGAGTCCAAAAGGAGAACAGGAAAGAACGGTGGGCGATAAGGTACTAGGTACAGGGTGTGTTTGCCATGACATTTCACTTAAAAGTAACACGAGGGCAGCTTTTTGGTGGAAAAGAAGGACTGAACTGGTGACCTTAATCGCTGTTCTTTTAGGAAGAAAAGTGAAGCCTTTCTTGAGGCCTAGAGCTGAAGAGGGACATCCCCCATCACCAAGGAGAAGAAGAAGCAATCTGCTAGAACACTTGCACGCAGAAATCCGAAAGTGAAAAAAAAAATAAAAAGAAGAAAAGAAAAGAAAAGAAAGAAAGAAGAACAAGTAGTAGAAGAAAAAGAAAAGTAGAAAAAAGATGTAGAAGGAGAAATAGAAAAGAAGAAGGAGAGAAAGAAAAAGAAGGAGAAAAAGAAAAGCAGAAGGAGAAAAAGAAAAGAAAAAGGAGAAAAAGAAAAGAAGAAGGAGGAGGAGGAGAAGGAGGGGAAGGGGAAGGAGAAGGGGAAGAAAGAAGAAGGAGGAGGAGGAGAGGAGAAAGAATAAAGAAGAGGAACAGGAGTAAGAAGAGAAGAAAAACCAGAAGGAGAAAAATAATAGAAAGTGGGAGGTCCATGCCACTGTATCTCTCCTGAAGGATCTAGTTCAGGGGGCCTGAATGTGTGAAGACGTACACAACGAGTGTCAGGGAGCCACCGGTCACGTCCCACTTAAAGGACACACAACCGAGAAACTTCTTGTCAATGGGATCTTTCCTGAATGTGATCAAAAGCTTTGATCCACAAATAGGCCTGCAGGAGCTACAGAGGACACAGGTGCAGGCTGAACAGTGCCCTGAGGATGTCATCAGCAGATTGCAAGGAACCACTGAGCCCCAAGCCTACAAGGCCAAGGCGGGGAAGGACCCCCCAAAAGAGGAAGATGAAAAACGGGGAGGAAATGTATATCAGGGAAAAGAGATAATCGGCCACAAATAGCAATATGGAGAGAGGGCAGAAAGGGGAGGCAAATGTCAATCACTCCTTGCAGGGATCAGCTGGGGTCCTTCCAATTTCCTTAGGAAAAATAAGTCTGTTTTCCCTAAGGGTGTTCCCTAGCCCAGTCGACCCTGACTTCCAGGCTGATCGTGACCTCCCCAAACAAAAGTGGATGAAAAGTAAAGAGAGTAACGAAGAACAAAGTGAAGGGAGAAAACCTCCAAAAGTGCACAAAGAATCAGAGTGAGCAATGAGGTTGAGAGTGAACTGGAATGCAGTGTGCCTCAGGTGGACAGCTGGCAGCCCAAGTGGCCTCCTGTGGGCTCACAGAGGGGGCCATCAGCCAGGAGAAAGAGTCAGTCCCATAAGCCCAGATCTCCACCGCGTCCGCACAGAGGCCTGTTAGGCCAGGAGGCTGCCCTGCTCCCCGCTGCCCACACCCCAACCCCATCCTGAACATTATGCCAGCAAATACTGGGAAGTCAGACAGAAAGAGACAAGAAAGATGAAGAGGGAACCGGAAACCTGAAAAACTGCCCACTGAGAGCAGCCTAGAAGACCAGACACAGGTGTGAATAAAGGTGTCTGGGCAGACACTTGTGAGTATGGGTAGGGATACATGGATGTGCCTGAGGACCTATACAAGCACAGACGAAGACAGGAAAAACTTCAGACATGAAGAGAGTTAAAGGTTAAAAATGAGAACCTCTGAAACTCAGAGTCTCAATGCCAACCCTAAAGACACAGTCCAGATCTTCCTGCATTCTTTTCTTCTCGTGTTTTCCCTAGGAAGGGCCAGAGGCACCCCACGATGCTACCTACATATGAAAAAAGGACCCACATTTGTTGACAATTGAAAGAAACGGGGTGATGCCTGTTCCATGGTCATGTGAGTCTTCTCCATATAATGCACAGAGAGTGCAGGCCCACACACAAGATTGACCTTCCTCTTGTGAGAGTGGTTCACATACACCTGATGGTGGGAATCATTACCCATGGGGTAAATTTTCTGTCCTATGAAACTCTGTCTGTTCCCAGTGCAGCCTACACATCCAGAAAGATTTGTAACAAGCAAAGACAGAGAACAGTTGCAGTATTCAGAGAGCACTGTGATCCAAGCTGCTGCCCAGAAACCGAGCGGCATGGATAGATTATGTAACCTTTAGAGCAACACGGTCATGGCTTTGCATCCCAACATGGGCTCTGTATGATGGCCCATGTCAGGCTTTCTTATGTCTGAATGGAGACCCTAAAGGGCAGGAATAATTTGTCCTCGACTGTCTCATTCATTTTTCTGGATGAATATCCGGCAACCACCAGAGTTTAACTTGAGGACCCCAGAGAGCTCTGTATCAAACCAAGGCACAGTTGCCAAATCACCAATTAAAACACTCCATGTGAAACCTCTCCTTCCACACGCACCACAGGAAAACAGACGGGGCCCAGGTGAAAGCGAGCACAGACTGCGCCCTGGCTACCCATGCACTTTGACAGAATGACCAAGATGCCAAAACAACAAACTGGTGAACCACCAAGTTCCAGTAAGCATGCATGCTCCATCAGACATGGAGAAAGTGGCTTTCTCTCCAGAACAGTCAACTCAGAACTTCACCGGAAATACCCCTACCACTTCTGGGCACAAATGAGTGACTGGGCTCCAGACAGAGGTCGCTGAAGGACTCAGTCCCTCTCATCCACTCCCATCGCAAGAAACATCCCGCCCAAATCCCTGCAGCTGAATGGGTTAACAATCTCTGGATACCTGTTGGAACTGGCTGCTTTGAATCTAAGATTTTATGCCTTCCACAAGAGAAAGACTGCTGCCTAGAGACAACTAATGTGCGCACCAGGATTGGGCCTGCCCTACACATCCAGGAAGATTTGTAAGGAGCAAAGACAGAAAACACTTGCAATATTCGGAGAGCCTTGTGTTCCATGCTGCTGCCCAGGCACCCAGCGGCCTGAGTAGCATATGTAACCTTTAGCGCAACGCGGTCACGGCTTCGCATCCCAACGTAGGCACCGTATGATGGCCCGCCTCAGGCTTTCTTCTGTCTGCCTGGAGACTCCAAGATGCGGCATAGTTTGTCCTTGACTGTCTCTTTCATTTTCCAGGCTGAATATTTTTCAAGCACCAGAGTTTAGCTTGAGTAGCGCAGAGAAAGCTGTATGAATCCAAGGCACAGCTCCCCCATTCTGCCCCCCAAAAACACTCAGTGCTCTACCTGTGCTTCGGTACACAGCACAGGAACACAGATAGGGCCCATGCGAAAGCGAACACAGTCTTGGCCCAGCGATGTACTTCCGTAGAATGACCAAGATGCCGGGGCAACTAACTGGTGAACCACCATGTTCCAATGTGTACGGATACTCTCTGTCTAGGAGAGCCACCTGTGAAACCCACCTGGAATACCCCTCCCTCCAGTGTGCACAGATGAGTGCCTCGGCTCCCGACAGAGAGGTAGCTGAAGGCCTCAGACAGAAGTCCATGCAGGTCAGTCCCATCCCAAGAAACATCCGGCCCGACTCCTTGCAGCTCTATGGGTCAACAGTGGGTGGATGTCTGTCTGCCTGGCTGCTTTCGATCCAACTCTGGTCCCTTCCCCAAGACAGAAAAGTGCTACCTAGTGTCAAGTGTGGTGCGCAAAAGCATGAAGCTTGGTCTCTTGTTTAGGGGGTCTGGGAAGGTTCCTAGAGAAACCTGCAGCGGCAGGCAAGCAGGCCCACACACCCACACACCCCTCCTCCTGTACCCCCTCACACCGTTCCCAGTGCGACCTACCCCCACCATGCCACAGCCCTTAAGGGTGGGATTTCTTGAAGATAGGCTACTCTTGTTCACTGGGACTCTGCCCAGAGAAGAATCCAGAGGGAAGAGGGGAGGCAGAGAACCCTCCTACTGTTGCAGGTTTCCCCAGCGTGACCACATACGTGGCCTGCCCTGCTGTAGATGAGGTGGGTGCTCCTTGGCCGATTTGTTTCTTTGCCTTGTGTTTTTTGTGTTTATTTTATTATGTTGGCAGCAAATGGAGAAAGACAAAGGCAAGGTGGGGGAAGGAAAAAACGTGACCACCATTTGTGAAGTCACAGTGCCATCCAGCGGAAGGTGTTTCTGAACATGACAACAGGCTGCAGGGACAAATGCCTTCTGCCAGGCAGCAAGATGAGCAAGGATGTGCGGGCATGAGGGACTCTGCCTAAGCCAGGGTTTCCCTGACTGTCATTTACAGCCCTAGAACAAAGCGTACCTGCCATTGAGACCCCTTGGAGAAGCAGCTACACTAGAGGCCCCGAGACAGATCAGCCAGGCATCCCGAAGACCAGTCAGCCCACAGGGTGGAGCTGCCCCAGCAGCCATTTGGAGATGCACATACGGGAAGTCACGGGCCAGCCGTGACCAAGAATGGGGCCGTTTGGTCTTTTTTGTGGGGTGTTCCAGGATGCCCTTAGCTGGATCCACGTTGGGGCTAGGAAGCCCTTATCCTCCCAGGAACCAAAGGAGCTTCAGGGTGCTGAGTGTGGGGCTACTCATGCCTGGCAGTTTCTGGAGACTGACATGGGGAAGTCAGACAGGGGAAGCCATGCCGGGTAACCTGGCCTGCCCTTTCTTAAAGACAGCTGTGGAGCCAGGGCGCCATCCTGGGAATGAGCCCAGGCCAAGGGCCAGCGAGGAGTTCCTCTCTCGTCCCGCTTCAGTCTGGTGGCCACACTCCGTCCTGTATTTTGCACTCCTGGGCTTTCCCCAGCCCTTGTGCCTAGTTGCATCCCATTTCTAGAAACAGTTTCCGCTTGATGGCAGTATGGCTCCACACATGCTGACTACAACTATAACTTTGCCTCTCCAATCCAAGGGCCTCTGCCCTCTCCCATGTGAAAAAAGTAAAGTAGAAGGAGGAAAAAAAAAAAAAAAAAAAAAAAAGACAGGGAAAAGAGAAAGGAACCAGCCACGTGGTCCCAGGTTGACTACCAAACTCAGGGGACCCAAGGACCAAGGGTCAGTAGGCTGCAGACCTTGTGGGAATGCTGTGGAGGCAGCAAGCCTTTGCCCTTCCTTTGGAACTCTCCACGTTTCATGGTTTTCACCGGTGTAGAAAGTAAAAGAGAAAGGAGACATAATCATGGCCACTGGGAAACCGCAGAAGGACTGCCACCCAAGGACAAGGCTCTGGCCACCCAGCTGGCTTACATAAGGTTTTGCTGCAGGAGCGGGGGTCCTCCCAAAGCCAGGAGCTACAGTTAGAGTTTACCACATTGGGATGGCACATGGTCAGAATAACGGGTTGACAGCTCAACTGGCAGCCACAGGGCCTGAGGCAGGAGTCTCCCTCACAGGGGACACTCAGCAACTCACTCAAGTCTGACTCTGCTCAGGCTGTCTTGGCTTTCACACAGGTAGGGGTGGGAGGAAGGTGGCTCAGGGAGACTAGGGAAGGCCACCACGCACCACAGTTTCTAATGGCATCACACAGGGCCAAGGCTTGGGGGCCCTTTATAAGCAGCATGACCCAGGATGCTCTAGTTTCACACCTGCTGCTTGAGCCTATGTGATAACAGACTTCCCACATTCATTCTCAGGAGAAGGCCCTAGTTGCCCAATAAATGGCATAATGACCCAGGCCTGGAGGCAGGAATGCTCAACTGTCTCCCTTCCCCTTTGCATATTTAGAACCCGAGTGGGAGAGAACGTGGGCAGTCGTGTGCCTGTGGTGATGCGTGTCTGTGTCCGATAATGCTTGGGCCGGTACCCTTTTGATTTTGTGAGCTTACTTTGTGTGTGTGTGTGTTTGGGTGGGTATGTGTAAGCGTGTGTGTTTTTGTCAGGGTGTGCATGTATCTCTGTGTGCGTGTGTGTTTGTGATTTTATTTCTTCTTGTGGGAGTCTCTTGTGAGTGCCTGCATGTGTGTCTGTGTGTGCCTGACTGTGTGACTGACAGTGGGCAAATGAATAAGTGGCAGAGACATCCTGCCTGCATACACTGAAATTCGGATCAATGTGTTCACATGGCTTGACTAGAAAAAAAAGGAGTCAGGAAACAACTTGCCAAGGCTCCTACTGGCTCAGGATTAGAGCATCCAGAAAGAGAATGGGAAATAACGACAAGCCATGAGGTACTGGGTAAAGGGTGCATTCACCATGACATTTCACTTAAAAGTAACACGTGGCAGCCTTTTGGTGGACCAGAGGGACTAAACTGGTGACTTTCATCTGTGCTCCTTAAAGAATGAATTTTGAAACTTTCTCCAGGCCTAGTTCTGCAGAGGGACATCCCACATCACCAAGGAGCAAAAGAAGAAGCAGTTTCCTAGAACACATGCCCACCCAGATCCGAAAGTGAAAGGAAAAACAGAAGCAGAATCAGAAGCAAAAGCAAAAGCCAAAAAAGAAAAAGAGGCAAAGGAGAAGGAAGCGCAGGGGGAGGAGTAGGAGGCGGAGGAGGAGTAGGAGGAGGAAAAAAAAGAAAAAGAAAAAGAAGGAGGAGGAGGAGAAGGAAGAGGAAGAACCAGAAGGAGAAGAACAGGAAGTGAGAGGTCCATGCCATTGTAGCTGTCCCAAAGGATCTAGTTTAGGGGGTCCTCAATGCGTGGTGATATATACAACGAAGGGCACGGAGCCACTTGTGACTTCCCGCTTAAAGGACACACAACCAGGAAGCTTCTTGTTAATGGGGTATTTCCTGAGTAAGATCAAAAACTTTGATCCACAAGTAGGCCTGCAGAAGCTACAGAGAACACAGGTGCTGGCTGAACCTTGCCCTGAGGATGTCATCAGCCGACTGCAAGGGGCTACCAAGCCCCAAGGCTACAAGGCCAAGGCAGGGAAGGACTGCCCAAAAAAGAATAAGATGAAAAACGAGGAGGAATTGGACGCCAGGGAAAAGAGGTAATCAGCCACCCACGGCAATATGGAGACAGGGCAGAAAGGCGAGGAAATGCCAATTTCTCCTCACAGGGGTCAGCTGGAGTCCTACTAATTTCCTTAGGAAAAGTAAGCCTGTTTTCCCTAACAGTGTCCCCAAGCGCAGTTGACCCTGCCTTCCAGGCTGCTCTTGACCTCCTCAAACAGAAGTGGAGAAAAAGTAAAGAAAGTGAGGAAGAAAAAAGTGAAGTGAGGAAAACTCCAAAAGTACACAAAGAATCAGAGTGAGCAATGAGGTTGAGAGTGAAGTGCAATGCAAAGTGCCTCAGGTGGACAGCTGGCAGCACTGTGAGTGGTCTCTTGTGGCCTCACAGAGGAAGAGCCACCAGCCAGGAGAAATCAGCCCCTTAGGCCCGGGTCTGCACTGCGTTGGCACAGAGGCCTTTTGGGCCAGGAGGCTGCCTTGCTCCTTGCGGCCCCCACCCCTACCCCATCCTATTGTTGCCAGTTCCCCCAAAGTGACCACATAGATGGGAAGCCCTGCTGTAGGTGAGATGGGTGCTCCTCGGCCAATTTCTTTCTTTTTTTTTTTTCCCCCCCTTCTTGTTTTTTTGTGAATGTGTGTGTTTGTTTTGTTTTTTGGCACCAAAAAAAGAAAGAGGGAAAGGTGGGGAAGGGAAAAGACAAGACTGCTGTTTGTGAAGCCACATTGCCATCTAGCGGAAGTTGTTTCTGAACAGGACAGGATGCAGGGACACCTGCCTTCTGCCAGGCACAGAGATCAGCGAGGATGTGACAGGCTTGGTGGACTCTGCCAATGGCAGGATTTGTCCCACTGGGTTCAGAACCCTTCAAGAAAGAGTACCTGCTATTGAGACCCCTTGGAGAAACAGGCACTCTAGTGGCCTGGAGGCAGAATAGTCAGGCAGCCTCAAGACCAGTCAGCCCACAGGTTGGAGCTGCCCCGGCAGCCATTTTGAGATGGGCATAAGGGAAGCCACTGGCCTCTGACGGTCAAGAGTGGGACCATTTAATCTTTGGGGAGTTCCGGGGTGCCCTTGGATGGGGCCACCCTGGGGCCAGGGGACCCCTATCCTTTCGGGGAGCAAAGTAGCTTCGGAGAACTGGAGGGGGGGCGACTCATGCCTGGCTGCTCCTGGAGACTGCCAGGGGAACCCATGGAGGGCCGCCTCTGCCTGCCCTTATTTTCGGAGTTAGCTGTAGAGCCAGAGCCCATTCCTGGGAATGAGCCCAGGCCAAGGGCCAGTGAGGAGTTTTTATCTCGCCCAGCTTCACCCTGGGTGTCCCACGCCACCTTCTTTTTCATACTCCTGGGCTTTCCCCAGCAATTGTGTCCAGCGGCCTCCCGTTTCCAGAAACAGTTTCCACTTGATGGCAGTATGGTTCAACAAACGCCAACTACAACCATACCTTGCCCCTCCAAGCTGAGGGCCTCCACCCTTTGCCATGTGAAAAAAGAAGGAGAAGGAGAAAAAGACAGGGAGAAAAGAAAGGAACCAGCCACCTGGTCCCAGGTTGACCACCAAACTCAGGGGACCCTATAACCAGAGACCAGTAGGCTGGAGACCCTGCGGGAATGCTGTTTAGGCAACCAGGCTTTGCCTTTCCTTTGGTCCTCTCCAGGTTTCATGGGTCCTGCAGGTGCAGAAAGTAAAAGACAAAGGACACATAATCATGGCCACTGGGAAACCACAGGAGGACTGGGATCATAGGGATGCTGCCCCAGGACAAGGCGCTGGCCACCCAGCTGGCTGACACAAGGATTTGCTGCAGGATCCTCCCAAAGGCTGGAGCTCCAGGTAAAGTTTACTACCTTGGGCTGGCACATGGAGGTCACCAGAATGGGCCGACGGCTCAACAGGCAGCCACAGGGCCTGATGCAGGAGTAGTCCTCAGAGGGGATGCTCAACAACTCACTCAAGTCTGACTCTATACAGGCTGATCTGGCTTTCACACAGAGTGGGGTAGGTGGAGGGTAGCTTAGGAGGGCTGGGTAAGGCCACCATGCTCCACAGATTCCCATGGCATCACAAAGGGCCCAGGCTCCAAAGGGAACTCTCTCTGCCTCTACCCCGAAGTCAGGTCCCTTTTTAAGTCCTTGACTCAGGAAACTCTATGTCAGGGCCTATCTGGTAACAGACTTCCTGCATTCATTCTCAGGAGAAGGCCCACATTTTCCAATCAATGGCATGATGACCCAGGCCTGGAGCCAGGAATGCTCACAGGTTACCCACTGCCCATTGCATCTCACCAATTGAGAGCCCCTAAGGCAGAGTTTGTGGGTAGTCTCCTGCTTGTGGCAGTCTGTGTGTTTGCATCTGTGTGGGAGAATGCGTCCACCCGCAACCTTGTGCCGTGTAAGGTTTCTTGTGAGTGTGTGTATGTCTATGTGTGTGTGTGTCTGCATGTGGGTGTGTCTTCGTGTGCATTTATTTCTGTGTGTATATGTATCTCCGTGTGCATGTGTCTCCGTGTGCACGTGTGTTTGTGATTATGTTTCTGGTAGTAGGAGTCCCTCGTGAGTGCGTGCGTGTGTGGTCTCTGGAAGCCTGCCTGTGTGAGTGAGAGTGGGCAAAAGACATGTGGCAGAGAAAGCCTGCCTGTACACACTGAAATATGATCATTGTGTTCACATGGCTGGACTGAAAGGATATGCAACAGGGACAACTTTACTTGGCTCCTACTTGCTCAGGATTACACATATAGAGCATCTACAAAAAGAGCAGGGAAGAGCGGTGAGCCATGAGCTACTGTGTTAAGGGCTGCGTTCACGATGCCATTTCACTTACAAGTAATACATGAGTGGCTTTTTGGAGCACCAGAGTAATTTAAGTGGTGACCTTCATCTCTATTCCTTTAAGAATGAAAGTCAGGCCTTTCTCCAGGTCTAGTGCTGCAAAGGGGCATCTCCCATCACCAGGAGCAGAAGAAGCAGTCTCTATGAAACACTTATCCCTCCAAGAGCTGAAAGTAAAAGGAAAAAAAGAAGAAGATGAAGAAGGAGAAAAAGGAAAAGGAGAAGCAAGGAGAAGGAAAAAGGAAAAGAAAAGGAGAATGAGATGGAAAAATGGAGGAGGAGGAGAAGAAGAAGAAGAAGAGGAGGAGGAGGAGGAGGAGAGGAGAAGCAGGAGGAACAGGAAGAAATACTAGAAAGAGAACAAGAAAAAGAAGTGGCAGCTTCTTGCCACAGCAGCTGTCCTGAAGCATCTAGTTCAGGGATGCCTCACTTTGTGATGACATACAAAACGAGAGGCAAGGAAACACCAGTGACATTCCAGTGAAAGAAAAAACCACCGAGAAGCTTCTTGTCCATGGGATGTCTTCTGAGTGGGATCAAGGACTTTGAGCCACCAAGTAGGCCTGCAGAAGCTACAGAAGACCAAGGTGCAGGCTGAACCATGCCCTCCAGATGTCATCAGCACACCATAAGGAGTCACAAGCCCCTAGTCTTCAAGGCTGAGGCAGAGAAGGACTCCAGAAATGGGAGGGGAGATGAAAAGCAGGGAAGAAATGGACACCAGAAAAAAACAGGTAATGAACTACCTGTTTGGAGTAGAGGTAGAGAGAGGAGAGAGAGGAGAGAGGGTGGGGGGATGCCGCTTACTCTCCCCAGATGTTAGCCTAGGTCATTCTGGTATCTTTAGAAAAGTAGGCTTCTTCCCCCAAAGGATCTTCCTGCACCCACCCGACCCTGCCTTCCATGCAGATCCTGACCTCCCCAAACCAGAAGTCCACTAAAAATAAAGAAAGAAGAAAAAGGGAAAAAAGAAAAACTCCAAAAGTACACTAAGAATCAGAGTAAGCAATGAGGATGACAGCGAACTGGAATGCAGTGTCTCAGGCGGACAGCTGGCAGCCCAGTTGGCCTCCTATTGCCTCACAGCAGAAGAGCCATCAGCCAGGAGAAAGCATCAGCCCCTTAAGCCCAGGTCTGCACCGTGTCCACACAGAGGCCTGTTGTGCTAGGAGGCTGCCCTGCTCCCCGCTGCCCCAACCTGCAGCCCATTCTGCACACTCCGCCAGCAAATATTGGGAAGCCAGACAGAAAGGGACAGGAAAGATGAACAAGAGTGAACCAGGAAGCTGAAGAACCCGGCCCACTGAGAGTCGGCTAGACAATGGGACGTGGGTGTGAGCGGAGGTGCCTGGTCAGATGCTTGTTAGTGAGTATGGGTGGGGATACATGTATGTGCCTGAGGACGTATGGAAGCACAGATGAAGACAGGAAAAATGTGAGAAGAAATGGGAGTTAAATGTTAAAAACGAGGATGTCTGACACTCAGAGTTGCAATGCCACCCCTAAAGATGCAGCCCAGATCTGCCCGCATTCCTTTCTTCTGGCGTTTTCCCTAGGCAAGTGCTGGAGTTGCCCCTGTGGTGTATACTACATATGAGGAAAGGATCTGCATTAGTTGACAAGTGACAGAAAGGAGATGACTGCTGTTTCATGTTGATGTTGCCCTTCTTCCTGGAATGCCCTGAGAGTGCAAGCCCACGCACGAGATTGACATTCCTCTTGTGAGACCCCTGAGTGTAAGAATCATTACCTTTCGGGTGAATTTTCTGTCCTATGAAGCTCTGCCCATTCCCATTGTGGCCTACACATCCAGGAAGACTAGTAATAAGGAAAAACATAAACATTTGCAATACTCTGAGAACATTAAGTTCCATGCTGCTCCACAGGCAATGAGTGGCATGGGTAAGACATGCAACCTTTAAAGCCATGCGGACACTGCTTTGCATCCCAACAAGGGCTCTGTGTGAAGTCCCCGCACCAGGCTTTCCCGTGTCTGCCTGGAGACCCTGAAGGGGCGCCATAATTTGTCCTCCACCGTCTAATTATTTTTCCTGGTGAATATGTGGCAAGCACCAGAGTTTAGCTTGAAGAAACCAGAAAGCTCTGTGTCAAACCAAGGTACAGCTGCCTCATCAACCCCAAAAACACTCCAGGCTCAACCTCCACTTCCACACCCAGCACAGGAACACAGGCAAGGCCCAGGGGAAAACGAGCACAGTCAGTCAGGGGCCTGGCTACCCATGCGCTTCGGCAGAAGGACTAAGATGCCAGGGCAACTAACTGGTGAACCACCACATTCCAGTGAGCATGCATGCTCAATCAGACATGCCAAGTGGCTTTCTCTAGGAGAGCTGCCTGTAGAAGCCACCCAGCACACCCCTGCCACCCCTGGCCACAGATGAGTGCCCGGGCTCCAGGGAGAGAGGTAGCTGAAGGCCTCAGACAGAAGTCCATCCTGTTCAGTCCAGCCCCAACAGATGCCTGATCCTACTCCCTTTTGCTGGATGGGTCAACAATATACAGACACCTGTTGGACCTGGCTGCTTTCCATCCAAGCTTTGATCCCTTCCCCGAAGGCGGTGTGCTGCCTAGGGACAAGTGCGGTGGCACAAACAAGCGGCCTGGTCTCCTGCTTAGGAGGCCTGTGCAGATTCATAGAGGAATCTGCAGTGGCCTGCACACAGGCCCACACACCCACACACCCACACACCCTTTCCCCTGTACCCCCTCACACTGCCCCAAGTGTGACCTAACCTCACCATGCCACAGCATTAAAGGTGGGATTTCTTGAGGACAGGCTCCTCTGGTTCACTGGGAACTCTGCCCAGAGAAGAATCCAGAGGGAAGGAGGAAGGCAGAGATCCCCCCTACTGTTGCAGGTTTCCCCAAAGTGACCACGTAGGTGGAGAGCCCTGCTGAAGGTGAGGTGGGTGTCCCTTGGCCAGTTTCTTTATTTATTTCTTTGTTTTTTGTTGTTTGTTCTGTTTTGTTGGCAAAAGGAGGAAAGAGAGCAAGGCCCAGTGGGGGAAGGGAAAGAACTGACCGCCATTTCTGGAGCCACAGTGCCATCCAGCAGAAGTTGTTTCTGAACACGAAAGGCTGCAGGAACACTTGCCTTCTGCCAGACACAGAGGTCAGTAAGGATGTGCTTAGACTATGTCTAAGCCTGGGTTTCCCCCACTGGGGTTCTGAGCCCTTGAAGGAAGTGTACCTGGCATTGGGACCCCTTGGAGAAGCAACTACTCTAGGGGCCCCGGGACAGAGCAGTCAGGCAGCCACAAGACCAGTCAGCCCAGGGGGCGGAGCTGGCCCGGCAGTCATCTTGAGATGGGCATAAGCAAAGCCACTGGCCAAGACGGGGGCCGTTTAATCTGGTGTCTTTTGTGGGAAGTTCCGGGGTTCCCTTGGCTGGAGCCACTTGTTGGCAAGGGGGCCCCTATCCTTCCAGAGAACAAAGGAGCTTCAGGATGCTGGGGACATGGCAGTACCTAGAGATGGCCAGGGGAACCCATGGAGGGTCACCCCTGCCTGCCCTTTTTTTCGGAGAGAGCTGTGGAACCAGGGAGGCATCCTGGGAATGAGCATAGGCCAAGGGCCAGCTTCCTCTCTTGAGTTCCTCTCTTGTCCTGCTTCAGCCTGGAGGCCCCATGCTGCCATCTCTTTTGCGCTCCTGGGCTTTCCCCAGCACTTGTGCCCAACTGCCTCTGGTTTCTAGATACAGTTTCCGCTTGATGGCAGTATGACTCCACAAACGTCAACTAAAACTATAACCCTGCCCCTCCAACTTGAGGGTCTCTGCCTTTTTCCATGTGAAAAAAAGTAAAGAGGAAGGAGAAACAAAAGAAAGACAGAGGAGTGAAAGGAATCAGTCACCTTGTCCCAGATTGATCACCAAACTCATGGGACCGTGTGACCAAGGACCAGGACAGTAGGCTGGAGATCCTGTGGGAATCTTGGTTAGGGAGCCAGCCTTTGCCCTTCCTTTGGCTCTCTGAAGGTTTCATGGCTCCTGCTCGTGCAGAAAGTAAACAACCAAAAACATTATGATCATCATCACTGGGACACCACAGGAGGACTGGGATCATAGGGGCTGCTACCCCAGGACAAGGTGTTGGTCACCCAGCTGGCTTACACAAGGTTCTGCTGCAGGACTGGGGGTCCTACGAAAGCCTGGAGCTCCAGGTAGAGTTTACCACCTTGGGGCTGGCACTTGGAGGTCATCAAAATGGGTGGACTGCTCAACTGGAAACCACAGGGTCTGTAGCAGGAGTATCTCTCAGAGAGGACACTCAGCAACTCACTCAAGTCTGACTCTACTCAGGGTGTCCTGAGTTTCACACAGATGGAGGTGGGAGGAGGGTGGCTCAGGGGTGCTGGGGAAGGCCACCACACACCACAAATTCTCATGGCATCATACAGTGCCAAGGCTCCCAAGGGAACTCTCTCTGTCTCTAACACAAAATGAGGTTCCTTTTTAAGCAGCTTGACCCAGGATGCTCCAGTTTTACACCGGCTGCTGGATCCTATCTGATAACAGACTTCCCGCATTCATTCTCAGGAGAAGGCCAGAGTTGTCCATCAACCAATGGCATAATGGCCCAGGCCTGGAGTCAGGAATGCTCCCTGTCTCCTGTTCCCTTTGCACATTTAAAACCTGTGTGGGAGAGATTGTGGGCAGTCTTGGGCCTGTGGTGGTGTGTATGTGTCTGTGTGGGAGAATGCTTGGGCCTGCACCCCTGTGCCCCTGTGAGGTTTCTTATTTGTGTGTCTAGGTGTGTGTGTGTGTCTGCATGTGTCTCTGTGTGCAGGCATGTTTGTGATTTCATTTCTGTGGTTACTAGTGAGTGCGTGTATGTGTATCTATGTCTGTGGTCTGTGGGTGTCTTCCTGTGTGAGAGTGGGTAAACTGGCACATGGCAGAGACAGCCTGCATGCATACACTGAAATTCGGACAGTTGTGTTCACATGGCTTGATTGGAAGAAGAAGAGATGGGGGACACCTTGCTGAGGCTCCTCCTGGCCAAGATTACATTATTAGATCATCCTCAAGGAGAACAAGGTAGAAGGACGAACCATGAGGTACTGGTAAGAAGTGCATTCAGAATGACATTTCACTTAAAAGTAACACATGGGTGGCTTTTTGGAGGACCAGAGGGACTGAACAGGTAACCTTCATCTCTGCTCCTTTCAGAACAAAAGTGAAGCTTTCTCCATGCCTAGAGAGGGACATCCCCCATTACCAAGGAGCAGCAGAAGAAGCAGTCTCCATAGAACATTTGTCCCACCAAGATCTGAAAGTGAAAGGAAAAAGGAGGAAGAGGAGGAGGAAAGAAGAAAAAAAGAAGGAGGAGGAGGAAAGAAAAAGAGAAGAAAGTGAAAGAAAAAGAAAGAAAGAGAGAGAGAAAGAAAGAAAGAAAAAGAAAGGAAAGAAAAGAAAGAAAGAGAGAGAGAGAAAGAAAGAAAGAAAGAAAGAAAGAAAGAAAGAAAGAAAGAAAGAAAGAAAGAGAAAGAAAGGAAAGAAAAGAAAGAAAAAGAAAGAGGATGAGGAGGAAGAGGAAGAAGAACCAGATGGATAACAAGAACAAGAAGTGGCAGCTTCATGCCACCTCAGCTGTCCTGAAGGATAGAGTTCATGGGTGCCTCAATGTGTAGTGACATACATAACGAGTGGCAAAGAGACAACAGTGACGTCCAGGTGAAAGGACACACCATCGAGAAGCTTCTTGTTGATGCTATCCCTTATGAGTCAGATCAAAAGCTTTGATCCACAAATAGGTCTGCAGGGGCTACAGAGGACAAAGAGGCAGGCTAAACCATACCCTCCGGATGTCATCTACAAACCGCAAGGGGCCATAAGCCCCTAGTCTACAAGGTCAATGAAGGGTAGGACCCCAGAAATGGGAGGAGAGAGGAAAAACGGAGAGGAAAAGGAGACCAGGGAAAAGAGGTAATCAGCCACCTATGGCACTAGGGAGAGAGGGCAGAAAGGAGAGGGGCACTCCAATTACACCTGGCAGGAGTCAGCTGAGGTCTTTCTAATTTCCTTAGGAAAAGAAGGCATGTTCTCCCTAAAGATGTTCGCTTGCCAACCCGACCCTGCCTTCCAGGTGAATCCTGACCTCCCCGCACCAGAAATGGATGAGAAGTAAAGACAGTGAAGAAGGAAAAAGTGAAGGAAGAAAAACTCCAAAAGTATACTAAGAATCAGAGTGAGCAATGAGGATGACAGTGAACTAGAATACAGAATGTCCCAGATGGACAGGTGGCAACCCGAGTGACCTTCTGTGGCTTCATAGACAAAGAGCCACCAGCCAGGAGAAAGTGTCAGCCCCTTATGCCCAGGTCTGCACTGCGTGTGCACAGAGGCCTGTTGGGCCAGAAGGCTGCCCTGCTCCCTGCTGTCCCCACCCCCACCACATCCTGCACCCTCTGCCAGCAAATATTGGGCAGTCAGACAAAAAGGGATGAGGAAGATGAACAAGAGGGAACTGGGGAGCTGAAGAACCCTGCCCTCTGAGAGGTGCCTGCACAACAGGACTCGGATATGAGTGGAGGTGCCTGGGCAGATGTTTGTGAGTGAGTATGAGTAGGGATACATATAGGTGCCTGAGGACATTTGGAAGCACAGGTGAACACAGGAAAAATTTGAGATGTGATGGGAATTAAACGTTAAAAACAGGGACCTCTGACAGAGTCATAATGCCACCCCTAAGGATGCAGTCCAGATCTTCCCGCATTCTTATCTTCCTGCTTTTTCTCTAGGCACGCACCAGTCTGCTTCTTAGGAGGCCTATGCAGATTCATAGAGAAATCTGCAGTGGCTCACACGCAGACCTACACACCCACACACCCACTCCCTTGTACCCACTCACACCTTCCCCAGTGCAACCTCCCCATATCATGCCACAGTCCCAAGGGTGGGATTTCTTGAGGATAGGCTGGTTCGCTGGGAACCCCTGCACAAAGAAGAATCCAGAGGGAAGGAGGAAGGTATAGAGCCCTCCTACTGTTGCAAGTTTCCCCAAAGTGACCATGTAGGTGAGGAGCAGTGCTGAAGATGAGGTGGGTGCTCTTTGGCCAGTTTCTTTGTTTTGTTGTTGTTGTTGTTTGTTTGTTTGTTTTTGAGACAGAGTTTCACTCTTATTGCCCAGGCTGGAGTGCAATGGTGCAATCTCGGCTCACCACGACCTCGGCCTCCCGGGTTCAAGTGATTCTCCTGTCTCAGCCTCCCCAGTAGTTGGGATTACAGGCATGTGCCACCACGCCTGGCTAATTTTGTATTTTTAGTAGAGACAGGGTTTCTCCATGTTGGTCAAGCTGGTCTCGAGCTCCGGACCTCAGGTGATCTGCCCGCCTTGGCTTCCCAAAGTGCTGGGATTACAGGCATGAGCCACCGCGCCCGGTCCCAGTTTCTTTGTTTTCTGGTTTTTGTTTTGTTTGGTTGCCAGCAAAAAGAGGGAGAGGAAAGCAAGATGGGGGAAGGGAAAGGGGTGACCATCATTTGTGGAGCCACAGTGACATCCAGCAGAAGATGTTTCTGAACAGGACTACAGGCTGCAAACAAACTTGCCTTATTCCAGGCAGACATCAGTGAGGATGTGCCCGACTGGGTAGACTCAGCCCAAGCCAGGGTTTCCCCCACCAGGGTTCAAAGCCCTTGAAGGAAGTGTACCTGCAATTGGGACCCCATGGAGAAGCAGCAACTCTAGAGGTCCCAGGACAGAACAGCCCAGCAGCCTCAAACCAGTCTACCCACTGGGTAGAGACGCCCTTTCTTGTGATAGGCATAAGGGAAGCCACTGGGTACTGATGGTCGAGACTGGGGCTGTTTACTCTGGTCTCCTTTGTGGGGAGTTCCGAAGTGCCCTTGGCTGGTCCAAGCTGGGGCCAAGAGGTTCTTATTCTTCCTGGGAACAAAGGAACTTCAGGGTGCTGGGGGTGGGGTGACTCATGCTTGGCAGTCCCTGGAGACTGCCAGGGGAGCCCATGGTGGGGTACCCCTGCCTGCCCTTTCTTTCGGAGAGAGCTGTGGAGCCAAGGCGCCATCCTGGGAATAAGCACAGGCCAAGGGCCAGTCAGGAGTTCCTCTCTCCTCCCGCTTCAGCCTGTGGACAGCTTGATGCCATCTGTTTAGCGCTTCTGGGCTTTCCGCAGCACTGGTGCTCAGCTGCATCCTGTTGCCAGAAACTATTTCCGCTTGATGGCAGTATGGCTCCACAAACACCAACTATAACTGTAACCCTGCTCCTCCACCCCGAGGGCCTCCACCTTTTCTGAAGTGGAAAAAAAAAAAAAAAAAATAGAAAGGAGAAAGAGAAAAAGTGGGAAGAAAAAGAAAACAGCCACCAGGTCCCAGGTTGACCACCAAACTCAGAAGTCCCAATGACCAAGGCCTGGTAGGCTAGAGACCCTGCGGGAATCCTGTTTAGGCATCCAGCCTTTGCCCTTCCTTTGGCCCTCTCCAGGTTTCATGGCTGACTAGTGCAGAAAGTAATGACAAAGGACACATAATCATGGCCACTGGGACACCACAGGTAGACTGGGATCATAAGGCTGCCATTCCAGGAGAAAGTGCTGGCCACCCAGCTGGCTTACATGAGGATTTGTCCAAGGACTGGGGGCCTACGTAAGCCTGGAGCTCCGGGTTGAGATTACCACATTGTCCTGGCACATGGAGGTCACCAGAATGGGCCGATGGCTGAATAGGCAGCCAGAGGGCCTGAGACAGGAGTATCCCTCAGTGGAGACACTTAGCAACTCACTCAAGTCTGACTCTGCACAGGTTGTCCTGGCTTTCATAGAGGCGAGGGTGGGAAGAGGGTGGCTCAGGGGGCCTATGGAAGGCCACCATGCACCACAGCTTCTCATGGCATCACACAGGGCCAAGGCTCCCAAGAGAACTCTCTCTGCTTCTACCACAAAGTGGGGTCCCTTTTTAAGCAGCTTGACCCAGGATGCTCCATTTTCACACCTGCTGCTTGGGCCTATCTGATAACAGACTTCCACATTCATTCTCAGGAGAAGGCCTGAGTTGCCCAATCAATGGCATGATGACACTGGCCTGAAGCCAGGAATCCTTACCTGTTGCCTGTTGCCTGTTGCCTGTTGCCAGTCGCTGACTGAGAGCCCGTATGGAGAGTTTGTGGCCAGTCTCGTGCTTGTGGCCATGTGTGTGCATGTGTGTCTGTGTGGCAGAATGCTGGGGACCACACCCCTGTGTTGGTGTGACCTTGTGTGTGTGTGTGTGTGTGTGTGTGTCCGCGTGTGGGTGTGTCTGTGTTTGTTTCTGCATTTGCCTGTGTTTGTGATTACATTTCTGATTGTGAGGTCCCTTATGAATGCGTGCATGTGTGTCTGTGCCTGTGGTCTCTGGGTGCCTACCTGTGTGAGTCAGAGTGGGCAAATGGGCAGGTGGCAGAGACAACCTGCCTGTACATACCAAAATCCAGATCGTTGTGTTCACGTGGCTGGACTGGAAAAAAAGGCAACAGGGGACAACTTGCCGAGGCTCCTAGTGGTTCAGGATTTGACATTTAGAGTGTTTATAAAGAGAACAGGGTAGAATGACAAGTCATGAGGTGGTGGCTAAGGAGTGAGTTCATGATGACATTTCATTTAAAATAACACCTGAGCAGCTTTCTGGAGCAGCAGAGGGACTGAACTGGTGACCTTCATCTCTGCTCCCTGAAGAAGAAAAGTGAAGCCTCCCTCCAGGCCTACTGCTACAAAGGGACATCGCCCATCACCAAGGAGCAGCAGTCTCCATAGAACACTTTTCCCGCCAAGAGCTGAAAATGAAAGGAAAAAGAGAAAAAAGAAAGAAGAAAGAAGGAAGAAGTCAAAGATGAAGACGAAAGAAAGGAAGAAAGAAACAAGGGAGGGGAGGGGAGGGGAAGGGAAGGGAAGGGAGGGGAAGGAAGGGAAAAAAGAGGAGGAGGAGGAAGAGGAAGAGGAAGAAGAACCAGAAAGAAAACAAGAAGTGGCTGCTTCATGCCACCACAGCTGTCCTGAGGGATCTAGTTCAGGGGCACCTCAGTGCATGGTGACATACACAACGAGTGGCAAGGAGACACCAGTGACATTCCAGTTAAAGTACACACCACCAAGAGGCTTCTTGTTGATGGGGTCTCTTCTGAGCGGGATCAAGAGCTCTGATCCATAAGTAGGCCTGCAGGAGCTACAGAGGACAAAGGTGCAAGCTGAATCATGCCCTCTGGATGTAATCAGCACACTGCAAGGGGCCACCAAGTCCCTATTCAACAAGGCCAGGCAGAGAAGGATCCCAGAATTGAGAGGAGAGACGAAAAACAGAAATGAAACAGACACCAGGGAAAAGAGGTTATCAGACACCTATGCTCTAGGGAGATAGGGCAGAAAGGAGAGCAGGACGCCAATTACTCCCTGCAGGGGTCAGGCGGGGTCTTACTAATTTCCTTAGGAAAAGTAAGCGTGTTCTCCTTAAGGATGTTCCCATGCCCACCTGACCCTGCCTTCCAGGCGGATCCTGACCTTCACAAACAGAACTGGACTAAAAGTAAAGAAAGTGAAGAAGAAAAAAGTGAGGGGAGAAAAACTCCGAAAGCACACAAAGAATCAGAGTGGGCAATGAGGTTGAGAGTGAACTGGAATGCAAAGTGCCCAAGGTGGACAGCTGGTAGCCCGAGTGGCCTCCCGTGGCCAGACAGAAAGGGACAAAAAAGATGAACAAGAGGGAACCTGGAAGCTGAGGAACCCTGCCCACTCAGTTACTTAGACGATGGGACCCAGATTTTTCTACATTCCTTTCTTCCCGCCTTTTCCCTAGGAAGGGCTAGAGGTGACCCTGTGGTGGATACTACATAGGAGGAAAGGATCCACATTAGTTGACAAGTGACAGAAAGGCGGGTGACTCCTGTTCCATGGTAATGTCGCCCTTCTTCCTGGACCCTGAGAGCACAAACCCACACATGAGATTGATGTTTGTGAGAGTAGGTCACACACCTGAGTGTGGGAATCATTACCCACAGGATGAATTTTCTGTCCTATGAAGCTCTGCCCATTCCCAGTGTGGCCTACACATTCAGGAAGACTTGTAACAAACAAAGACTGAAGACACTTGAAATATTCTGAGAGCACTGTGTTCCATGCTGATCTCCAGGTACCAAGCGGTATGGGCAGGAGACGCAACCTTTAGAGCAACGGAGTCATGGCTTTGCATCCCAACATGGGCTCTGTATGAAGGCCCTGCACCAGGCTTTTGCATGTCTACCTGGAGACCCTAAAGGGGCAGAATAATTTGTCCTCCACCGTCTCATTCATTATCTGGGCTGAATATCCGGCAAGCACCAGAGTTTAGCTTGAGGAGCCCAGAAAGCTCTGTATCAAATCAAGGCACAGCTGCCCCAACACCCTCAAAGACACTCTAGCCTCAACCTCCACTTCCACACCCACCATGGGAACACAGAGGGGCCCAGGAGAAACCGAGCATGGCCAGGGGCCTGGCTACCCATGCGCAGAATGACCAAGATGCCAGGGGAACTAACTGGTGAGCCGTCACGTTCCAGTGAGCCTGCATGCTCCATCATCAAATATGCCAAGTGGGTCTCTCTAGGAGATCCACCTGTGGAACCCATCCGGAATATCCCACCCATTCCTGGGCACATATGAGTGCCTGGGTTCCAGTCAGAAAGGTAGCCGAAGGCCTCGGACAATAGTGTGTCTCGTCCTGTCCTGCCCCATCCCGACAGATGTCTTTCCCAATCCTGTTCTGCTGGATGGGTCAACAATGTGCAGATGCCTGTTGGACCTGGCTGCCTTTCTTTTTTTCTTTCTTTTTCTAAAATTTTTTTCAAGACAGAGTCTCACTCTGTCACACAGGCTGGAGTGCAGTGGCACAATCTCAGCTCCCTGCAACCTCTGTCTCCTGAACCAATTCTCTTGCCTTAGCCTCCCAAGGTAGCTGAGATTACAGGCATGTGCCACCACACCTGACTAATTTTTGTAATTTTAGTAGAGATAGGGTTTAGCCATATTTGCCAGGCTAGTCTCAAACTCCTGGCCTAAAGCGATCTGCCCACCTTGGCCTCCCAAAGTGCTAGGATTACAGGCATTGGCCACCGTGCCTAGCGGACCTGGCTGCTTTTGATCCAAACTTTGATCTCTTTCCCAGAAGGGAGTGTGCTGCCTAGGGACAAGTGTGGTGCACACAAGCAAGTGGCCTGTTTTCCTGTTTATGAGACCTGAGCAGGTTAATAGAGGATTCTGTAGCCACCTCCCTCCAATACCCACACACACCTCCCCTGTTTCCTGGCAATACAAGCTTCCCCTACCATACTACAGCCCCAGTGGTTGTATTTTTTGAAGACAAGCATTCCTTCCTTCCTTCCTACAAGCTCCCGCCACCATGCTACAGTCCCAGCAGTTGGATTTTTTGAAGACAAACCTTCCCTTCGCCCCTCCCTCTCCCCTCCCTTCCCCTCACCTCACCTCCCCTTCCCTTCTCTTTCTCTTCCCTTCTTTTTCCCTTTCCGAGAGAATAATCTAGAGGGAATGATGGAAGCAGAGAATCCTCCTACTTTTGCAGGTTTCCCCAATGTGATCAAGTCGGGGGAGCCCTGCTGAAACGAGATGGGTGTTCCTTAGTTGGTTCCTCATTTTGTTTTTTAGGTTTTGTTTCGTTTTTCGGATGTCAAGTGCTCACTGCAAAGGGCCACTGAATTGATGGTGCACGAAGCGAATGAAGAGATGTCCAGAATTAGAGTTTGTTGAGTGTTTACAATTTCTGTTGTTTATGAAACCACAATGAATAGTTATATATAGTTGCTGTGAAATCAATGCTGCCTTCTTATTTAATCAACATGAATTGTAAAATTATTCCAATTAACCCTGAGTTCATTTGTCATCCTATTCCTCTGCAGAGTACAAGATGCACTTCTACAAACCTTCAGAAAAATCTAATATAAGGAAATATATTAATGTATTATGAAGTAGAACATGTCTCTTGTGGACACTGAATTCTCATAATTAGAATTTTCAATTAACAACTTCCTAAAGTTCTTTAGCAATATATTCTAATTCTGATCATATTTGAGAATTACATTGATCAAAAGTCAGTCTCGGCCGGGCGCGGTGGCTCAAGCCTGTAATCCCAGCACTTTGGGAGGCCGAGATGGGCGGATCACGAGGTCAGGAGATCGAGACCATCCTGGCTAACACGGTGAAACCCCGTCTCTACTAAAAATACAAAAAACTAGCGAGGCCCGAGGTGGCCGAGCCCTTGGCAGTCCCAGCTACCGAGGCTGAGGCAGGAGAATAGAAAGTGAACCGAGGCGGAGCTTACAGTGAGCTGAGATCCGACCACTGTACTCCAACCTGGAAGTAGGCAGGGGGCAAGACTCCGGTCAAAAAAAAAAAAACAAACAAAAGTCAGTCTCATTATTATTTATCATTGCTATTACACAGTTTAATCAGTACCGTTGTATTAAATAATTTACATTATGTAAATACTAAAAGGTGTCTAGGGTCATTTTCTTTTCTTTTCCTTTTTTTTTTTTTTTTTCGAAGAGACTCAATCTCACTGCACTCCAATGGTGGAGTGCAGTGGCGCAATCTCGGCTCACTACAACCTCCGCCTCCTGGTTCAAGTGATTCTCATGCCTCAGCCTCCAGATTCACCGGGATTACAGGCATGTACCACCAAGCCCATTATTTTTTTGTAGAGACAGGGTTTCACCATGTTGGACAGCCTGGTCTCGAACTCCTGACCTCAAGTGATCTGCCCACCTTGCCCTCTCAAAACACTGGAATTACAGGAGTGAGCAACTATGCCTGGCCATTTTAGTTTTCCTATATTTATTTATTAAATCTTACACATTTTTTTCCTATTCATCTGTTGCCTTCCTTAATGCACTTTGCTAATATGTTATTCTTTTTTTTCATTGACAGAGGCAATGTTTTTATGTACATCATACACTAACTCTTTTCTTACAACCTGATCTCGGTCTGTTTATGCTTGCTTTCAGTATAAGTATTTTCTTTATTTAGTTTGTCAATTGTGTTCCTTTTTTTTTCTTTTTTAGCTTTTGTCTCATGTATCAGGCTTACTTTAATAGGGTGTATCCCTTTCCAAATGAATCTTTTAATTGTTTTTTATTTAGCTGTGGAGAAATTAATATATTATAAATTTATCCATTTTAAAGTGAACATTTCAGTAGTATTTAGTGCATTTACAATGTTGTGGAGCCACCACCTGTACGTAGTTCAAAGGCATTCTATTTATCACTCCAAAAGGAAACCCTGTATTCTTTAAGAAGTCTCTAACATTTCCATACTGTGTCGCAGCCCCTAGCAACCACTTATCTAATTTCTGTCTGTATGGGCTTACCTAATTTGAATATTTCATAGCAACAGGTGCTTACCTAATTTGAATATTTCATAGCAATAGAATCACACAATATGTAACCCTTTTCGTCTTTTTTCAAGTAGCATAATGTTTTCAAGGTTAATCCACAGCAGAGCATGTACTTCATTTCCCTTTTGGCTGGATATCAGAAGAACTAACTTTATGTATACACCTCAATTTTTGAATCAAGTAATCCATTTCTCTGGGCTGCTTTGACATTTTGGCTATCGCAAACAGTGCTCCTATGAAGAGTAGTCTACAAGTATTTGAGTCCCTGTTTTCAATTCTTTGGAGTATGTACCTAGGAGGGAAATGGTTGGATCATGTGGTAATTCTATGATAACTCTTTAAGGAACCATCAAACTCTTCCATTGCATCTACACCATTTTACAGTCCCACCAGTAATGTATCAGAATTCCACTTTCTTCATATCCTCACCATCACTCATCTCTTGTTATTTTTAATTATAGTCATCTTAGTGGGTTTGTGGGGTTTGCATTTAAATTTGCATTTCCCTAATGATTAATGATGTCCAGAATATTTTCATGTTTTTGTTGGTCATTGTTATGCTTTTTCTTTTTCTTTTTTTTTTTTTTAACAGAGTTTCACTCTTGTCACCCAGGCTGGAGTGCAGTGGTGCAATCTCGGCTCATTGCAACCTCCGCCTCTGGGGTTCAAGTGATTCTCCTGCCTCAGCCTCCCAAGTAGCTGGGATTACAGATGCTTGCCATCATGCCCGGCTAGTTTTTGTATTTTTAGTAGAGACGTGGTTTCACCATGTTGGCCAGGCTGGTCTTGAACTCCTGACCTCAGGTGATTCACCCACCTCAACCTCCCAAAGTGCTGGGATTACAGGCGTGAGCCAATGTGCCTGGCCTGTTATGCATTCTTTAGAAAAATATTTGTTCATATTATCTAACCTTAATTGGATTTTTTACCTTTTTGTTTTTGAATTGCATGTCAGATATGGACCCTTATCATATATATAATTTGCATGCATTTCATCCCAGTTCTCTATGTTTTCACTTTCTTGATAATATCATTTGGTACACAAAAGTCAATTTGATGAAGTCAAGTTTATCTATATTTTTATTTTGTTGCTTGTGTTTTGGGGGTAATATTTAAACATCATTGTAAATATTTACATTTTTGATTTATTTAAGCTTTATGGTTCTAGGTCTTGTAATTAGGCCATTAATCCACTCTGAATTGATTTTTTCATAGCGTGAAGTAAAGGTCTAACTTCATTCTCTTGCATGTGAATATCCAGTTTCCTCAATATTATCTGTTCAAGAGACTGTCCTTTACCTATTGAGTGGTCTTGATACCCTCGTTAAAGATAATCTGACCATATATGGGCAAGGGTTTATTTCTACACTCTCTATTCCATTCCATTGTCTATTTGTCTGTTTTTATAACAGTACCACACTGTTTTCATTATTGTAGCTTTGTAATGTGTTTTGAAATCAGGAAATGTTGAGTCCTCCATTTTTGTTCTTCTTTTCCAAAATTGTTCTGGCAATTGTGGGTCTTTTGAGGTTCCATATGTGTTTTAGGATAAATTTTCCTATTTCTGCATAAAAAGTGCCATTGGGATTTTAACAGGGATTGTGTTGAATCTACAGATTGCTTTGCATAGTGTGGACTTCTTAATAGTATTGTCTTCCAATCCATGTACACAAACTTTCTTTGCATTTATTTGTATCTTTCCTTTCTTTCAGCAATGTTTTGTAGTTTTCACTGTACAAATTTTTGCCTTCTTGGTTAAGTTTATTTCTAAGTATTTTATTCTTTTTGATGTTACTGTAAATGGAATTATTTTCTTAATTCCCTTTTTCAGATTGTGAGTGTACAGAAATGCAAGTGAAATTTTTGCATGTTGATTTTGTACACTGTAACTTTGCTGAATTCATTTATTAACTACAGTGTATTTTTTGAGAGTCTTTTGGTATTTTATATATATAGGATCATATTATCTGTGAATATAGTTTTGCTTCTTTTCCATTTTGAAAACTTTTTATTTCTCTTTTCTTCATAATTGCCCTGTCTAGAATTTCAAGTACAAGCAGTGGTGAAAACAAACATTCTTTCTTTGTTCATGATCTTCCAAAGAATGCTTCAAGCCAATCAACATTAAGGATGATTTAGTTGCTTGCTGTTTGTTGCTCATAAATGCTGTTAATTATGATGAGGAAGTTCTCTCTTTTCCTACTTTTCTGAGTTTTTAAAAAATAATGAAATGGTGTTGAATTTTGTCAAATACTTTTTTTGAATTTATATGGTGCATTACATTGATTGATTTTCATATGTTGAGTCACCCTTTTATTCCTGAGATAAATCCTACTTGGTCATAATGTATAATCCATGTATACATATTCACGTATAATATGCTGTTGAATTCTATTTGCTCATATTTTAATACATTTTTTATATTTACATTCATAAGGAAAATTTATCTGTAGTTTCCTTTTCCTGTGGTGTCTTTGTCTGGCTTTGGACGTGTTCCCTCCTGTTCTGTTTTGTGGAAGACTCTGAGAATGACTAGTGTTAATTATTCTTTAAATGTTTGATAGAATTCACCAGTGAAGCCATCTGTTCCCAGTCTTTTCTTTGTTGGTAGGTTCTGATTCGATTACATTTCTAATAAGTCTGTTCAGATTTTCTGTTTCTTCTTGAGTCGGTTTCAGTAATTTTTGTACATCTAAGAAGTTGTCCATTTCATTTAGGTTATCTAACCTGTTTGTCTGCAATTGTTCATACTATGCTCTTATAATACTTTTATTGTTGTAAGGTAATCACATCTCCATTCTCATTTATGATTTAGTTATTATTTTAGGTATTTGGTAACATTTTGTCAGTTTTGTTGACATTTTCAAAAAATCAACTTTTGGTTTCAGTTTTCCCCTTTATTGTTTTTCTATTCTCTATTTTGTTTATCTCCACTCTAATCTTTATTATTTCCTTCCTTCTTCTACCTTTGGGTTTGTTTGGCTATTACTTTTCTTGTTCCTCTAGGTGTATAGTCAGGTTTCAAGATCTTTCTGCTTTTCTAATGTTGACATTTACAGCTACAAATTTCCCTCTGAGCACTGATCTTACCGTGTCCCTTAAGTTCTGGCATGTTTTCATTTTCATTTATTTCACAATTTTATCTAATTTCCCTTAAGATTTCTTCTTTGAACCATTTATTTAGAATGTGTTATATGATTTTCCAGTTTTCCTCTGTTATTGATTTTTAGATTCATTCCATTGTGGTTGTAAAAGATATTGTATGACTTCCATCATTTTAAATTTATTGAAGCTTGTTTTGTGGCCTAACATATGGCCTATCCTGGAGAATGTTCCATGGCACTTGAGAAAAATGTGTATATTCCTGTTGTTAGATGAAGTGTTCTATACATGTTTATTAGGTCTATGGGACAGTGCTGTTAGGTCTATACACTCTGTCAGATCTACTGGGTTACAGTGCTGTTCAAGTCCACTATTGCTTTATTGATCTTCTTACATGTCCTATCCATTATTGAAACTAAGGTATTTAAGTTTCCAACTATTATTGTGGAACTGTTTATTTCTCCCTTCAATTCTCCTCCTCTCCTAAGGCATACTCTTCCATCTCTGCTCTGGATCCCATAGAATCTTCGCTTCCTTCAAACTATTCATTATACCCACTTTTTCCTCTTTCTTCAGCTACTCCTCTCTATTTAATCTTTCCCACTGACATTTGAACAAGTTTAAGTCTTTTCCATCTTAAAAGATGATTCCTTTAACCTTGTTCCCCTCCCATTATAACTCTCTTCCCCTTTTGCTACTCATCACAGCTCAAATTCCTGGAAACAATGTCTTCCCTATCTTTACCCACTTCCTCATACTCCTCCATGCACTCTTCAATCCACTACAATCTTTTTTCTGTCCCTTCTACTCCAATAAATCTTCTCTTACCAAAGTCACTAATAAAGGACCTCCTTTGATAGACTCAGTGTTTTTTTCCTTCCCTTCTGTCCCCACCACCAATGGATGCTGTTAAATCTCTGTCTTACAAAAATATTTGACACTGTTAACCACAACCTTTTTCTTGAGATAGTTTCTTCCCTTAGGTTTCAGGACACCTCATTTTCTGCTTTCCTTTTTCACTATTTTTGGCAATCCAGTTTCCTTTCCAGGACCCACTTCCTCTCCCAGTCATTTTAATGTTTGTGTTCTTCAAAATTTTCTTCTTGACCACTTTTTCTTCTCACAATATACACTTTCCCATGGCTTCAACTCTCATCTATATGATGACAGCTCTCATCTATATGCTGATTGCCATTCAAGTCTGCATTCTTTATTTATATTTCTGACATTCTAGTGGACATCTTCACTTGAATATCTCACAGGTACCTCAAATTCACATGACTGAAAACTAAATACCTTGCCAACTTTCTTCACCAGAATGCCTCCCACTTATAATGTAAGTTTAATTCAAGCACTATATCTTCCAAGAAGCCTTCTCTGTCTGGGATCACTATTCATCCTTCGTGCTTCCTAGCTTTAGCTTCTTCCTTACAGAATGATTTTGTCTCCAGCACTAGACTGAGTGGTCTTCAAGAACAGGTGCATGGTTTAGTAATCTGGGTGTGCCCTTTGTCTCATATAGTGCCTGACACATCAAGTTTTCAGTAAGTGTTGACTGAATAGAACTGAGTTAATTTCAAATTAACACCCTTTCTTTCTTTGAACTGTTTTAAGATCTCTTCCTCCACAGTCCCTTCAAATTTCTGGATATTTCATTTCATCTTCAAGTAGATAACACATTAGATAAACATTCTATTTCACTGTGAGGATGCCCATCCAAATAATCATAGACTTTCTGATTTTTATGATTCAAGAGTTGTTGGTCAGGTACGGTGGCTCATGCCTGTAATCCTAGCCTTTTGGGAGGCCGAGGCGGGTGGATCACTTGAGGTCAGGAGTTCGAAACCAGTTTGGCCACCATGGTGAAACCCCCATCTCTACTAAAAACACAAGAAATTATCTGGGCATAGTGGTGCGCACCTGTAATCCCAGCTACTCGGAGGCTGAGGCAGGAGAATCGCTTGAACACAGGAGGTGGAGGTTGCAGTGAGCTGAGATCGTGCCATTGCACTCCAGCCTGGACAACAGAGCGAGACTCCATCTCAAAAAAAAAATCATAATAAATAAAATAAAAATAAGAAGAGTTGTTGAAGCCTTGCCTTCCTCTTGGAGCATCCCCTCAAGAGCTGTTTCCATATCTCTTTTCTCACAGATACCATTAGGGTGCCGCAGAGTTCTAAGGTACTGATAAGGCTTCAAATAAAAACCTATCTGACAAAAGAGTACAATCTTGTGAAGTGCAAATCAAAACCACAATTAAAAAAATCTCACACCAATCAGGATGGCTGCTATAAAAAGTCAAAAAATGCGGTGGCTCACACCTGTAATCCCAGCACTTTGGGAGGCCGAGGCCAAGCGGATGGATCACGAGGTCAGGAGATCGAGACCATCTTGGCTAACACGGTGAAACCCCGTCTCTACTAAAAATGCAGAAAATTAGCCAGGCATGGTGGTGGGCGCCTGTAGTCCCAGCTACTCAGTAGGCTGAGGCAGGAGAATGGCGTGAACCCGGGAGGCGGAGCTTGCAGTGAGCCGCACTCCAGCCTGGGTGAAAGAGCAAGACTCAGTCGGAAAAAAAAAAAAAAAAAAAAAAGTCAAAAAAACAATAGCTACTGTTGAGGCTGTGGAGGAATGGGAACACATATACATTGGGGGTGTGAATGTAAATTAGTTCAGCCACTGTGGAAAGCAGTTGAGATTTCTCAAAGAAATTTTTAAAACAGAGCTACCAATTGATCCAGCAATCCCACTACTGTATACATAACTGACGATAAATAGATCATTATACCAAAAAGACACAAGCTCTCTGTGTTCACTCGTATGTTCACTACTGTACTATTCACAATAGCAAAGACATTAAATCAACTTAGGTGCCCATTAGTGGTAGACCAGGTAAAGAAAATGTGTTTCATGTACACCATGGAATACTATGCAGCCACAGAAAACAATGAAATCATGTCCTTTGCAGCAATATGGATGGAGCTGGAGTACATAATCCTAAATTAATTAATGCAGAAACAGAAAATCTAATACCACATGTTCTCACTTACAAGTGGGATCTAAACATTGAACACATATGGACATAAACATGAGAGCAATAAACACTGCAGATTACTAGAGGCAGGAAGGAGTGGATGTCAGTGCAATATATCCATGTAATAAACCTGTGTATGTAGCCCCTACAAGTAAAATAATAGTTAAAATTTTAAAAAGAGTACATATTCTGTGATTCCATTTATATAAAGTTCAAGAATATGCGAAACCAATCAATGGTGACAGATGTGAGAATAGTGGTTACTTTTTGTGGATGTTAACTTGAAAAGGACACAAATGTGCTTTCTAGGGTATTGGAAGTGATGTATATTTTGATCTAGGTGTTGATTACACTAGTATATACGTATATGTACAAATTCACTGAACTATATATTTAAGATTTATGTACTTTACTATGACTCATACCACAATAAAAAGCAAAAACCTAAAAACAAATGAAGTAACTTCTGTTGTGCATTGTAATTCTTTTTAAAATTCCTAATCAACCAGATGGAAAGGTACCACACTGAGAATTCAATGTACATTCATTCACCAAGTCATTGTTTGACATGTGCAACAGCAGACAAATACCAGGCATAGAAATAGTAAAGAGGAAGCAATTATTTTTAGAGGCTGAAGATATAGGATGAGGAAAAAAATTATTGAGGCTATAACAAATGAGCAGGAATTTGAAGAATGAAGTTCACTAGGTAAACAAGGGTGTAAAGGTGTTAGAGGGAGTCAAATGTGCAAAGAAATCTGCATGAAATAACAGTATGTTCAAGAAAACCCCAGTGGCGCATAAAATACAAAACAAACAAACAAAAAAAAGAGTTGTGTGAGTTTGGGATGAGGTGTAGGAATTGGTGGCAACAGATAAGGCTTGAGTAAGAGGTATGCCACAGAGAAACTTTTAGGTCATGCTAAGACTTTAGACGTTATCATAGAAAGCTAGAAATCATTAAAGGATCTTCATAGAAAGCAAAAAATCATTAAAGGATTTTAAGTAAGGGAGCTATGTGATCAGATATTTATTTTAGAGGCTATTCTAAAGGCTGTACCAAGAGTCAGTATGCAGTACTGGAGGCAGGAGATCAGTTAGAAAACTATTATTGTCATTCAGGAGAAAAATGTTGAGGGTCCAAACTGGGGAATGGGACTAGAGTTTTGGAAATGAAAAACAGAAGAAAAAATCGTGGAATATTTTGAAGAAATAACCATTATGACTTGGTGACAGATTAAAAAGAGGAAGTGAGAGACAGAAGAAACATGATATATGCCCTAGTTTTTGCCTTAGGAGTACTAGTACCAACAATAAAGAATAAAGAGGTTTGTGGTGCTGCTGGTGGGGTGATGAAGAGTTCAGTTTTGGTCACATTCAGTCTAAGGTGATAAGGCAATCACACAGAAAGAGTCAGCAGACAGGTGGCTGCACGAGTTTGAGCCTGGCAGAAAGCTTGTGCTAGAAATACAGATTTGGAGGCCATCTGCATATATCTTTTTTATTTAACCCAGGACAGTGGGTGAGACTGCCAAGCAGAAGTGAGGATTGAAATAGGAAGATTCAGGAACCACTCAATTTAAGGATCTAGGCTGAGGAGGTATTCAGAAAAAAATAGAAACAATGGTCAAATACATAAAAGAAGAACTAGAAGAGGAGAATGTTGTAGAATGGAAGAAAGCAGAGAATTTTAAACATTGCAGAAGGATCAAGATAAAGCCTGAAATCTGGTCATTGGATTTGGGAATTAGAGCTATGGTAACCTCTTCCACAAAGTATAATGCATTAGCCATTCTCACAAATCTCTTCATTGTTGTTTAAAACATCGGCATTTTCACTCATTCTTATCTTATTTCTTCTGTGCCAATGGTTTCCAATTCCATCTGACTCCCTTTCTTAAATATTTTAATGCTTACTTTACTATATTAAAATAAAAAAAATCTATAATATGAAATAGAAATGACAAGAAAGTAATTTATAATAAAATACAATGTATTTTAAGATGTAAATGTGCAGCCAGGCACGGACGTTCATGCCTGTAATCCTAGCACTTTTGGGAGGCTGAATCGGGCAGATCACTTAAGCTCAGGAGTTTGAGACCAGCCTGGGTAATATGGCAAAACCCTATTTCTACAAACAACGCAAAAATTAGCTGGGCATGACGTCATGTGCCTGTGGTCCCAGCTACTTGGGGGGTTGAGGCAGGAGGATTGCTTGAAACCGGGAGGTCGAGGCTGCAGTGAGTTGGGATTGTGACACTGTACTCAAGCCTGGGTGTCAGAGTGAGACCCTGTCTCAAAAAAAAAAAAAAAAAAAAAGGATGCAAATGTGGGGACATGACAACACTAAAAAACAATGAAGTATGCAAAAAATAAAGAAAGAATGCCTGTAAATGTGGCAGCTCCAATTACTGACTGATGCATGTGTGTTGTCATCTGGATTTCAAACAGCCAAGAGCAGCATTTTTGTAGGTATCATGATTTCCCAAAATGATAAACATTCTTGATAAGATTCTGAACAAAACAAAGGTTTTTACCTTGGATTACATGGTAGTTACATTCCTGGAAATGTCAGTGTGTATTAAAAACTTGCTTATTTATATATAGAATGGAGTTCAATTCAAGGTCTAGATTAACAAAAATAGGTGTTCAATCCGATGATATAATTCAAAAGTTGTATGGGATATAGAAAAAGCTCATTGTGCAGGCTGTCTTGCATATTGCAGGTTATTTAGCAATACTGACCCTGCCCACAATATGTCAGGAAGCCCTTCCATAATGATTATCTTAAATGTCTTTCACAAACTTTCCAATCACCCTCTCAGGAATATACTACCTCCACTGAGTACCAATATCCTAGTCTTATCCAAAGAATAAAACAAGTCCTTCTCTTGGCACTGCACCCTCTCTAACAACCAGGCCTATTTCTTTTCTTTCTCAGTAACTTTGAATTCTCTTCTGTCCTATATCTTCAATCTCTACCCTTTTTCTTGTTACTTTAAGTCAATAAAACTGTGCAAGGTCCTACCATTATTTTTTAATACTCATTTGGCTCTTAATCTTCTCACAGTTATCATTTAATTATAAATATTGTCAGATTTTTATCCTCCATTCTCATCCCATCTTGTATGCCAGCTACCCTCAATTTGGCACTTCCTAGTAACTCTTCAACCCACTGTAATCTGGCCTCTGCTCTCACAACACAGAAACCGTTAATGCTAAATTCACCAATAAACTTAATTTACAAATTAATAAGTATTTTTCAGTACTGAACGCTCTAATGTATATAATGCTGCTGTTCACTACATTTTTCTTAATTGGCATCAAACTTTTTCAGGTTTTCCCCTCACCCTATTACTCCTTTATCTGTTCATCTTCCTCTAGATAATCCTTAAATGTTAGTGGTCCCCAGAATTTCCTTCTCAATCCACAACTTTTTCTCTATATATACCTTCTTCTAGATTATTTAATTTACTCTCCTGGTTTCATCTATCACCTTTATGCTGACAGTTTTCTAAATATATTTATATGGACAACACTTCTCCTGCAATGTCAGATCTTTACCTGCTTGCCAGGAACCTCCATCTAGGTATCTTACCGAAAATGTTGAAAACCTGCTCCTTCTCTTGTGTTCTATAACTCAGTTAGTGATTTCACATAATACTCGAGCCACATACTTGAGAACTACCCTCTATTATTCTGCTTCCCTTGACATCCCATCTGTGATTGTCTTTTGATGTGTCAATTTGGCTAGGCTAGAGTCCCCAGTTATCAATTTAACTAGGTTTTGCTGTGAAGTTATTTTGTAGGTGTGATTACTGTCTATAATCAGTTAGCTTTAAATAAAGGAGATGATCCTAAATAATTTGGGTAGACCTGATTCAATCAGCTGATAGATCTTAAGACCAGGCTAAGGCTTCCCTGAATAAATTTAACCTGCGGACATCAGCTTCAGCCCATATCCAAGAGTTCCAGTTTGTCCTTCCTGAAAGCCCACTCTCCTACACAGCCCCCACAAGCCAATTCTTTACAATACATTTCTTAATATATATCTCCCACTGGTTCTATTTCTCTGGTTGAACCCTGATTGATATACCATCTAATCAATAATATTTCATAAAACTTTCTCAAATCCACTGATCTGTGCTCCATCCCAACTACCATTGCCTGAGTTCAAGCCTCCATCACTTTTTGTCAGGATTTTCATACAAGCATCTTAAATGATCTTCTTACCCCAATCTTGTTCTACTATACTATCCTCCACATGGCCACTAGTATGACCTATATAAAATATAAATGTGAACACAGCACTCTCTTTCAAGATCGTCAGTCACTTCCCACTTCCTGCAGATCTATCTTGAGCCTTTGTAGCGCACAAAGTCTTCATGTTTATGCTTCAGCTTGCTGATCTAGCTCCATCTCTCCACTCCGGGAAAACTACCTACCATACATCTCCACCTCCTCCAAAAACCAGCCTACCTCAAACTCTGTAACTTTGGTCATTATTTTCTCACTGCTTGAAGTTCTTTACCCATCTGCAATCATCCATCCTTACTTAATACCTTATTTCATTTCAAAGACTGAGCTTAGATACTGATTAATACAGGAGGCCATTCCTGGTTTTTCTAGTCTTGCTCATATGCCTTCTTGTGTTCTCTTACAGAACTCTGTGCCAATCTCTATCTACAGAACTTACCAAACCAGTTTATGAACTCCTTGATGAGTTACATGCTGTATTTTTGTAACCCTCGCACATAAAACAATGCCTGGAATTTAATACATGCTCAATTTAATAGGTATTCTTTAATATTTGTGTTGGTTGAATAAAAAAATGGATGAATCATACACTGGGTGTCAGGTTATGGCTTGCTGCTATAATAAAATCTGTGGTAGGCAAAGTGATGGCCACCCAAAGATGTCCACACCGCAATTCCAAGAATGCATGACTATATTATTTTACAAGGCAAAAGGAACTTTACTGATGTGATTAAGTTAAGGATCTTGAGATGAGGGAGAATATTCTGAATTATTTGGGTAGGCATACTCTAATTGCATGTATCTTTAAAAGCAGAGAACCTTTCCCCAGCTAAGTCAGTGAAAGATGTAATGACAAAAGAAAATGGAGAAATTCTAAGTATGAGAGGGACTCAATTTGCCATGGTTGGCTTTGAAGATGGAGAAAAGAGATGACAATCTAAGGAATTCAGGTGGCCTTGGAAGCTAGGAACAGCTCTTAGCTCATAGCCAGCAAGAAAGGTATCTCAGATCTACAGATCTACAGTGGCAAAGAACTGAGATCTACAGATCTCAGATCTACAGTGGCAAGGAACCGAATTCTGCCAATAACCAAATAAGCAGGACACAGATTCCCTCCTAGAGCCTCTAGAAGGGAATGCAGCCAGCCAACAGCTTGACTTCTCATCAGGTCTGATGAGACCCATAGCAGGCTTCTGGCCTCCAGAAGTGTAATAAATATGTTGTTTTAGATTTCTAAATTTGTGATCATTTTGTTATGGTAGAAATATAAAACTAATACAGAATCCATGCAATAAAATCTGGCTTATTTCCCCAAAGAGACAAAAGACCCAGATGCTATGATAACATGTCAGGAGGTAAGAATAACAGGAGAGGAACTTGATCATATCACATTTGCCTCTTAAAAATGATCAATATAGAGTAGTATGAGAAAGTCTTCATACAATGAGAGGGGGAAAAGTGACCAAGTCATAGGAGAAAGTACTTAAGGAGACGGCACATGAAGCTGCTGAAAAAAAAACTTTATTTCCTATTGAGTTGATTGTGAAAGTTTGTGAACATACAGACATACAACCAGCTGGACTAAGTAAATGCTCTGAGGTAGGAAAATGTGATGGCAGAATAGATACACAAACTCCTCTTAATGCTCAGCATTTTTGTACACAGGTAACCTAGACAGGGAATATGGTGCAAATTATAAACCATAATTTGACCTGTGTCCAGAAAAGTAACTTTTTTAATGGGCAAGTAAAAAATACCTCCCTAGCTATCTGTAAAATCCCCAAAAGTATCTATGCTCTTGGGATAAACTGGCATTTTGTGCCTAAAAAGGACAGAACATCACCCATGTAGTCTTCTTGCTAAAAATGCTTAAACTAATCACGGGAAAACAATCAGACACATTTCATACTGTGAGACATATAGAAGAAAACTACCTGGACTCACCAACAATGCCAATGTCACAAAAAAAAGGACAAGAAAAAAGGGGAGGGTGCTGTTCTAGATTTAAAAAGACTAAAAAGGAGCATGACAACTAAATACAATGCATGACCCTTGACTGGATCCTGGACCAAAACAAATAAAAAGCTATAAAGGATATTGTTAGGAAAATTGTGGGAATTTGATATGGATGGTATATTAGATAATAGTATTGTATCAGTGTTAAGTTTCTCTGGGTGTAATAGTAATTTAATTGTTCTTTTTTTTTTTTTTTTTTTTGAGATGGAGTCTAAGCCCTGTTGCCCAGGCTGGAGTGCAGTAGCCCAGATCTCAGCTCACTGCAAGCCTCGCCTCCGGGTTCCAGCCGTGTCTCCTGCCTCCAGCCTCCCGAGCAGCTGGGACTACAGGCGCCCTTCCCACAGCGGCTAACTTTTTGTATTTTTTAGTAGAGGCGGTGTTTCACGTGTTAGCCAGGATGGTCTCGATCTCCTGACCTCGTGATCCGCCCGTCTCGGCCTCCCAAAGTGCTGGGATTACAGGCTTGAGCCACCGCGCCCAGCCAATTTAATTGTTCTTAAGAGATATATGATTTAGTGTTTAGGGTTGAAGTGTCATGATATCTGCAAGCTACTTCCCAATGGTTCAGCAAAAAAATGTGCGTATGTATGTATACATATATGTATATAGTATTTAGAAAGAGAGATAGGCCATATGTAGCCAAATTGATGCACTGATGAATCTAAAGTAGTCCCCCCTCATCCACGGTTTCAGTTACCCATGATTAACTGCAGTCTGAAAATATTAAATGGAAAATTCCATAAATAAACAATTCATAAGTTTTAAATTTCACACCATTGTGAGTAGTGTGATGAAATCTCATGTTTGCTCTAGACGTGAATCATCCCTTTGTCCAGCATATCAATGTTATATTCCTTACCCACCCTTCAGTCACTTGCTAGCCATCTTGGTTATCCAATAAACTGTTGCAGTATCACAGTGCTTGTGTTCAAGTAATCATTATTTCACTTAATAGTAACCTCAAAGTGTAAGAATGATAATGCTGGTAGTTCACATATGCTAAAGAGAAGCTGTAAAGTGTTTCCTTTAAGTGAAAAGGAGAAACTTTTCAACTTAATAAGGGAAGAAAAAAAATCATATGTTGAAGTTGCTAAGACCTGTTGTAAGAATGAGTCTTCTATCCGTGAAACTGTGAATATTGTAATAATTGTTCTATTTTATTATTGTTGTTGTTAATCTTGTATTGTACCTAACTTATAAATTTAACTTTATCATACATATATATGTATAGGAAAGAAACATAGTGTATATAGGATTAATTACTCTCCATGTCAGGCATCCACTGGGGATTTTGGAAAGTATCTGCCTTGAATAAGAATGGCGCTACAATATATGAAAGATATCTTTTGACTTTTCTGTAGAGTTTAAATTCTATAAAATAAAAAATTAGTAAATAAAGATAATGTTTGGATATATAAAGCTTATCCTTAATACTAATTATAAATTCTATCGGTAAATTCAGAAACAAACAAATTCATGCATTGATTTTTTTGGCAGAACATTTTGTAAAAGATAAAAGAAAGAAAAAAAGTGAGTAAGTAAAAGAATGGAAAAAGAAATGCCACCAAAAAAGAAAAGGTGGAGTAACTATGTTAACAGCAAGGAAACATTGGACAGGTCTTCCAAACAGAAAATCAACAAAGAAACATCAGACTTAATCTGTACTATAGACCAAATGAACCTAACAGATATTTACAGAACATTTCATCCAATGGCTGCAGAATATGCATTCTTTTCCTCAGCACATGGATCATTCTCTAAAGCCACTATGTTAGGTCACATGACCATATGTTAGGTCACGATACAAGTCTTAAAACATTCAAAAAAAATGAAATAATATCAGGCATCTTTGATCACAATGGAATAAAAATAAAAATCAATAACAAGAATTTTCGAAACTATACAAATACCTGGAAATTAAACAATATGTTCCTAAATAAGCAGTGGGTCAATGAAGAAACCAAGAAGAAAATTGAAAAATTTATTGAAACTAATGATAATGGAAACACAACATACAAACACCTATAGGATACAGCAAAAGGAGGGAAGTTTATAGCTATAAAGAGGGAAGTTTATAGCTGTAAAGTTTAGTTATATATAAGTTTAGTTATTTAGTGCCTAAATAAAAAAAAGGTAAAACTTAAAATAAAGAACCCAATAATGAATCTTAAAGAACTAGAAAAGCAAGAGCCAACTAAACTCAAAATTAGAGGAAGAAAAGAAATAATAAACACCAGAGCAGAAATAAATGAAATTGAAATGAAGAAAACAATAAGAAATAAAATAAGTAAATAAAATAAAAAGTTGGTGTTTTGAAATGTTAAACAAAATTGACATACCTTTAGCCAGACTAAGAAAAAAAGAGGGAAGATCCAAATAAATAAAACCAGAGATGAAAAGGAGAGATTACAACTGATACTGCAGAAATTCAAAGGATCATTAATGGCAACTATGAGCAACTATATGCCAATAAAGTGGAAAATCTAGACTAAATAGAGAAACTCCTCTACACATATGACATATCAAGACTGAACCACAAAGATAATCCAAAACCTGAGAAGACCAATAACAAGTAACAAGATTAAAGCTGTAATAAAAAGTCTCCCAGTAAAGAAAAGCCTGGGACCTGTTGGCTTCACTGCTGAATTCTACCAAATATTTAAAGAACTACTACCAATCCTACTCACACTATTCTGAAAAATACAGGAGGAAGGGATACTTCCAGACTAATTCCACGAGGCCTGATACCAAAATCAGACAAAAACAAATAAAAAAATACAGGCCACTATCTCTGATAAATATTGATGCAAAAATCTTCAACAAACTACTAGCAAATCAAATTCAACAACACATTAAAAAGATTATTCATCATGAAGATTATTCATCATGACCAAGTGGGATTTATCCCTGGGATGGAAGGATGGTTCAACAATGGTGATATATAGCATCAACAGAATGGAGGACAAAAACCATATGGTCATTTCACTTGATGCCGAAAAAGCATTAGATAAAGTGCAACATGCCATCACGATAAAAACCTTAAAAAATGGGTATAGAAGGAACATACCTCAACATAATAAAACCCATATATAACAGACCCACAGCTAGTATCATACCAAATGGGGAAAAACTGAAAGTCTTTCCTCTAAGATCTGAAACATGACAAGGATGCCCATTGTCACCATTGTTATTCAACATAGTACTGCAAGTCCTAGTTAGAGCAATCAGACAAGAGAAAGAAATTAAGGGCATCCAAATTGGAAAGGAAGAAGTCAAATTACCCTTGCTTGCAGAGGATTTGATCTTGTGTTTGGAAAAGCATAAATATTTCACAAAAAACTATAAGAACTGATAAATTCAGTAAAGTTGCAGGATACAATGTCAACATACAAAAATCAGTAGCATTTCCCTATGCCAGCATTGGACAATCTGAAAAAGAAATTTAAAAATAATTCCACTTACAATAGTCAAACATAAAATTAAATACCTAGCAATTAACTCAACCAAAGAAGTGGGAGATCTCTGTAATAAAACCTGTAGAACACTGATGAAAGAAATTGAAGAGGACACCAAAAAAAATGGAAAGATAGTCCATGTTCATGAATTGAAATAATCAATATTGCTAAAACGTCCATACTGCAAAAAAGCAATCTACAAATTCAGTGCAATACTTATCAAAATACAAAAAAACATTCTTCATAGAAATAGAAAAAAGAATCCTAAAATTTATACGGAGCCACAAAAGACCCAGAATAGCCAAAGCTATCCTAAGCAAAAAGAACAAAACTGGAGGAATCATATTACCTGACTTCAAATTATACTACAGAACTACAGTAATCAAAACAGCATGGTATTGTCACAAAAACAGACACATAGACGAATGGAAGATAATTGAGAACTCAGAAACAAATCCACACACCTAAAGAACTCATTTTCCACAAAGGTGCCAAGAACATACACTGTGGAAAAGACAGTCTCTTCAATAAATGGTGCTGGGAAAACTGGATATCCATATGCAGAAGAATGAAACTAGATAGCTATCTCTTGCCATATACAAAAATCAAATCAAAATGTATTAAAGACTTAAGTCTAACACCTCAAACTATGAAACTACAACAAAAAAATACAGGAAAAAGTCTCCAGGACATTGGTCTGGGCAAAAAATTCTTAACTAGTACCCCACAAGCAAAGGCAATCAAAGCAAACATGAACAAATGGGATCATATCAAGTAAAAAGTGTGTGCACAGCAAAGGAAACAGTCTACAAAGTAAAGGTGCAATGGGAGAAAATATTTGCAAACTACCCTTTTGACAAGAAATTAATAACCAAAATATATAAGGAGCTCAAACAACTCAATAGGAAAAAAATCTAATAATTTGATCAAAATTGAGACAAAGATTTGAATAGACATTTCTCAAAAGAAGATATACAAATGGCAAACAGGAATGTGAAAAAGTACTCAATATAGTTGATCATCAGGGAAATGCAAATCAAAACTAAAATGGAATATTATCTCACTTCAATAAAACGGCTTATATCCAAGTGACAGGCAATAACAAATGCTGGCGAGAATGTGAGGAGGAGGGAATGCTTGTACACTGTTGATGGGAATGTAAATTAGTACAACCACAATGGAGAACAATTTGGAGATTCCTCAAAAAACTAAAAATTGAGCTACCATATGATCCAGCAATCCCACTGCTGGGTATATACTCCAAACAAAGGATATCAGTATTATCAAAGAGATATCTGCACTCCCATGTTTGTTGCAGCACTGTTTACAACAGCTAAGATTTGGAAGCAACCAAAGTGTTCACCAACAGATACATGAATGAAGAAAATATGGTACATATACACAGTGGTGTACTAAGCAGTCATAAGAAAGAATGAGATCTAGTTATTTACAACAGCACGGATGGAACTAGAGATCATTATATTAAGTGAAATGGGGCAGGCACAGAAAGACAAACATCACATGTTCTCACTTATTTGTGGAATCTAAAAATCAAAACAATTGAACTCATGGAGATAGAGAGTAGAAGGATGGTTACCAGAGACTGGGAAGGGTAATGGGTGGTGGGGGAGAGTGGGGATGGTTATCGGGTAGGAAAAAAGAATGAATAAGACCTATTATTTGATAGGACAGCAAGGTGACTATAGTCAATAATAATATAACTGTATAATTAAATTGTAACACAAAGGATAAATGCTTCAAATAATGGACACCCCATTGTACATGATGTGATTATTACACTTCGCATGTATCAAAACATCTCATATATCCCATAAATGTATACAACTACTAGGTACCCAGAAAGGTTTAAAAAGAATTTAAAAGACCCAGCAAACAAAAAATCTTACATTCAAAAAGATAAAAAGAGTTCCTAAAATTGTAAAATATGTACCTATTCTAGACTTGTATGTACATACTAACAATGCCTCAAGTGTACAAAGCAAAAATTGTCAAAAGTGTAATAATTTGACAAATCCATAAATACAGTGGGAGATTTTAACTCTCTCGGTAACTGATAGGTCCAGCAAACAAAAAACTTAGGAATAGAGAAGATTTAAACAACACAATTAAATTTAATGAACAGAACACTACATGCAAAAATCAGATACACAGTCTTTCCAGGCACACATAAAACATTAGTTGATCATGTTCTCTGGGACATAAAGCAAGTTTCAACAAACATTAAATAATCATTATCACATAAGCAATATTGTCTCTTAAATGGAAAATAACAAAACGTTAAGCTAAAACACAGCTATATACAATGACTTAGTTTCTAAATACTGTCTCCAGAAAGAAATGATTAATGGGGTAGGAAGTAAAACACAAGCCTGAAAGTAAGGAAGTAAAAAAATTTTAAAGTAAGTAAAATGTGTGTTTAAGAATGATGAGACATGTCAAAAGACAGGTGAGCCAACTTAAATGGGCAGCCAGTCACTAAATCTGAGACAATTTGGGTATTAAAATAAATAATAACAACAGGGTATTTTAAAAATAAAGTAAAAATCTATGTGTCCAAAGTAATTAATAAACAAATAAATGGAGAAAAAGCTCTACATTGATGTAGAATATAAACTAATAAATGTAATAAAAATGATGGAATTTGAAAATCACCATTTTGCATTCATCATAGCAATATCTGATTCAGTCAAGAATTATCAATGGATTTGAAAACTAGTGGATGATAGTTAATGAGGAACAGGATATTTACACAGTCTCAAAGTATCCCCAGCAAAATCATTAATTATAAAGAGGAAAATTGTAACTGTAAAGTGGATTAATCTAGCAACTATTCACAATGTTAACCAAGTAATCAAAGTTAACTTTACTACTAGAGGGTCAAACCAGCATCATGTGCCACCAATATGATGCCCTGAGAACAACATTTCACTTCTGTGGTGCTTTCGCTAATATGCGTACTCTAAATAATGGGGAAATGGCAAACAAATTTAAATTAAAGGACAATCTATGAAATAAGTGTCCTATATTTACACAAGAGCCAATTGCCAATGTGTGATATTGTGATATATATATTGAAATTGTCCATGGTTCCTGGCTCATAACTCCCAAATCTCTTGTTATTTCCTAAGCGACTAAAATAATAAGCACATCTTTTGTTAAAGTATTTGGTCTTTTGTCTTTGGTTCCTGAAGCAGCTTTGAAACAGCTTCAGAGAAATAAAAGTGAGAGACAGTCTATATATATATATATATATGTGTGTGTGTATGTATATATATGTATAATGTTGGGGCACTTTAGGATTCAGAAAACAGAATCTCTGTCTTTCTCCTGCCCTCCTTTTACCTGCTTTTTTTTCTCCCAAAGGCAAGCCATAGAAACTAAAAATACACTCTAATCTTCACCCGGCTTTCTGTCTTGGAGCTGGATGTAAAGAAATTCTCTGACCTATCTAGTTTGACTGTGGGTCATAAGACCCCCATTTCAGAAAGAGTCCTGCCCCATACCCAGGAGGAAGGAATGCTGCACAAAGAAGCCAAGAAGAATCTGAACAGGCAAGCCTTGCTGGGTTTCTCCACCAAGTCTATTGGTATTAGATCATACCCTTTAGTCCAGTCACATTTCTACATGGCTGTTCATGTTTCATTAGTGCCTATCGAATGAAGTCTTCATAAAAAGCACAAGAGGACAAAGTACAACTGAATTTGTGGAGGATTGTAGAAAGGTGAAAAATAACTCATCCATATGCCAGGAGGGTGGCACACCCCAACTCCACAGGAATGGAAGCTCCTGTACTCAGTACCCTTCCAGACCTCACTCTATGTATCTCTTCATCTGGCTGTTTATATGTAGCCTTTAAAATACCCTTTATGAATAAAGGGGTAAATGTAAGTAAGTGTTTCCCTGAGTTCTGTGTGTTTTTCTAGCAAATTATTTGAGTCTAAAGAGAAGGGTTGCGGGAACCCTAACTTGAAGCAGGTCAGTTAAAAGGTCCAGAGGCCCAGATTTGAAACTGATGTCTAAAGTTGAGGCAGTCTCGTGGGACTAAGCCCTCAGTCTGTGGGATCTGATACTTTCTGCAGGAAGATAGCTTCAGAATTGAATTGGATTGGAGAACACTCAGCTGGTGTCCACTACAGAATTGTTTACTTGCTTGTTGGTGAGAAGAAATCCCAATACATTTGGTCACAAGTTTTCTGTGTTGGTTGTTGTGGTACAAGAGCCAAAGAAAAACTGTTTTTTTCCACACAATCAGCGTCAGAAGTGGGGTTGTGAGAATATAATGACAGAAGCTGAGTTTGTTTTTCTACACACATAAAAGACAAAGAAAGGTCAAGGAATTGTTCCATATTAAAAACTGGAGAGACATGACAAGTAAATGCAATGCATCATCTTGGATTAGCACTTTGACCAAGGAAAGAAAATAACCATAAAAGACATTATTGGGACAACTGATAACATTGGAATATGGCGTAGATTATAATATTGAAACAATGTCAAATTTCTTGATTGTGACACATTTACTGAGGATGTATAAGAGGGAATCATCACTCTGAGGAAATACATACTGACATATTAAGAGGTAAAGGAGAATGATATTTGCAAATTACTATCAAATAGGAGAAGGAGAAGGAGAGGAAGAGAAAAACAGAATGATAAGGCAAACGTGATAAAATGTTAATTGGTGAATTTGGGTAAAGGGCACTTTGGGAGTTCTTTGTAATATTCCCAGTTTTTCAAGTGTGAAATTAAATAAAAATAAAAAATTTAAAAACATGAATACAAAATTCAATAATAACTACATCAATATCAATAACCACACTTTTTCTATGTATTTAATGAAAGAAAATGTTTTCTATTGCCAAATTCTGTTGGGATGAGCAGCCAATGTATAATTTTTGTATCTTGTTATAAGAAGGATTAAAAAAAATTAAAGCAAGTCAAAATGGCTGGCAAGCAGGCCATTTCAGCATCAGGCAAGTGGCTGGATCGTATTAAAAAATGGTATTACAATGCTGCAGGATTCAATAAACTGAGATTAATGCGAGATGATACAATATATGAGGATGAAGACATAAAACAAGCCATAAGAAGGCTTCCTGAGAACCTTTATAATGACAAGATGTTTCACATTAAGAGGGCACTGGACCTGACCATGAAGCATCAGATCTTGCCTAAAGAGCAGTGGACCAAATATGAAGAGGAAAATTTCTACCTTGAACTGTATCTGAAAGAGGTTATTCGGGAAAGAAAAGAAAGAGAAGAATGGGCAAAGAAGTAATCAAGTAGTTGAAGTATGTGGATGCAGCTGTTATGAAGATGGTCAAACCTGAAACAAACAATGTTAAGAATTATTTGGTCTGCAGATGTTTTACTTTAAATAAATGTCTATTGTAATGGCTGGAGTTTTTGAATTCCAAACCTTATACTGAATAACTACTGAATCCATTTACTGTTAAATTTGTTTTCCAAACTTTCAAGATATTTTCCGTCGTGTTTAAGTGCTTTCTGGAGCTCAGAGGACACTTTATCAGTTTTCCTCACTGGTTAGATAGCCTATCAGTTTATGGAAGGATATAACTTCAGTAAGTTACATCCTTATGGAAGCTACTAAATAAAAGAAGGGGGTATGCATCCCCTAGTTTGCCAGGATTCAGAAACAGCCTCTTCACTGCTATCTGAATAGATTTGATTTTGCATCCTATCATTTAAAAAGAAATTATGTCTGCACCCCAACATAGGTATACTTAAGTAATATATATACTCCTGTGCTAACATGTAGACTAGAAAATAAAAAGTAGACACTAGAAAAATAGAAGTACAAAGACAAATCATACTTGTCCCCATATCCCAGTGACTTTTCCACTTTGGAAATGATTGTTATAAAGTTTAAGGGTTGGATACTAATCAGTTAAAAGTTTTAAGATTGTAAGGTAATTTTTAAAAATATAAATTAGAATCACTGGCCAGGTGCGGTGGCTCATGCCTGTGGTCCCAGCGCTGTAGAAGGCTGAGGCGGGTGGATCTCCTGAGGTCAGGAATTCGAGACCACCCTGGCCAACATGGTGAAACCCCATCTCTACGAGGGATGCGGAAAATTGGCCGGGCGTGGTGGCGGGCGCCTGTGGTCCCAGCTGCTCGGGAGACTGGGACAGGAGAACTGCTTGACCACGGGGGTGGAGGTTGCAGTGGGCCTAGATCGCGCCACTGCACTTCAGCCTGAGCGACAGTGGCTCCATCTCAAAAAAAAAAAAAGAAAAAATTAGAATTATTCAATGTTGTCATCATTTCCACTCCTAAATTCTGAAATGCTTTCTTTGGTGGAGGTGAGAGTCTGGAGCCACAGCTAGTAGAGAAGGAACAGTAGGACCTGCAGCCTCCCTGGTTTTCCAGGACAAGTCATTGCTGTGTGCGGCAGGAATGCCTTACACCTCAAATAACAAAACGGTGTGAAAAACAAATTTGAGTTACATTTAAAATTTGTAAAGCAATGAGAAATGTGTGTATCATAAAGAGCATCTTTAAATTTTTGCTAAAATATTAAGCCTCTTAAGTTCCCTAAGAATCCCACCCCCCCCCCCCTTTTTTTTTTTTTTTGCTAGTCAGATTATTTTTCTAAACCTATCTTGAAATCATGTCAATTTTCTTCTGTCTGGTTCAAGATGACTAGATCACTTGATAATGGTTTTGCTCAGGTCACACTGTGACAAGGTTTTAGTGTAGTCCTACTTTGCAGAAGGAGGCAGAGAAGATGGACTGTCTAGAATCCCCTTTAAAAGCATTTGTCTATTCAGAAAATTTTCCTGAGTAGATCTCTCCAAAGGTTCTTTTAATTGTGATTTCAAGATCACTTTTGCAGGACTCTGGTCTATTTGTTCAGACATGTACTGTGCACAATTACAAGGAGACTAGAACTGAGGCATCTCAAAAAGCACTGTCAAGGTGTGTAGGGAGCTGGGTGGGTGGAGGGAGGCTGGGTTCTGACCCTAGAAACCATGCTTACGAATGCGATTAATGTTTAAAGCAAGTCTAAGGGCACTGCTGAAGGACAGGGGAACAAATAGAATGGACTAAGATTAAGGTATAACGGAACCCCCAGGCTATCTACCTGCTCAAGGTAAAAAGTGTGGTATTATGTAGGGCAACCTCTGATTTTGTGAAAGTTCTTCCTAAAGCCAAAGTGAATGCCTATTCTATGTCTCCAGATTACTTCACTCGTCTAAATGAGAACAAGTGTGCAAAAGTTCTTTGAACACTAAATCAATGTTTTGTATTGATTATAAATTACGGTTATCGTCCTGCTTGTTATGAAGACTAAGAAAGTAGATCTAGTATTTCACTCACATAGGTGAATGGGTGAGAATTTGTTAATCCATCAGTGAAGTCCTTTCATTTGAAAGAGAGGGCCTTTCTATTATCAAAAGCTGTCCTGTGTGAAAAATCACCATGAGAGTGCCTGAAACACACAGGCTTGTCGTCCTGTAGACAGAATGGTAGAGTGATTCAGAGCTAATTCTGGGTTAGATTGTACAGGTCTGAATCTATTTGCTAACTGTGTAGTGCTTTAGGAATACAATTTAACCTCTCTGTGCTTCCGTTTCTTTGGCCCTAAGATAGAGCTAATGATAGAAACCTACTTTACACAGTTGTGAAAATTAACTGACTACATGTCAAGCACTAACAGTCTCTGGCACATAGTATGCATAATGTAAATTATGTGATGAGAAACGAGAAATAATAACTTGGGAAAATGCTGAATATCATCAAAGTTGAATAGCTAACCAGTAGCTAAGGTTCAAGGTCCCCTCTCTTCTTCCTTCTATGTGGCACTCTTGTTTCTGGTCCGTCTACTCCCCTTGGGTGTCACCTGCTTGAGTGAAGTACCTGTTGGAGATGAGAAGAGTGGAACTGGATCTGCATGACAGCTTTGATTAGGATGGAGCTAAGACTTGGCTATCTCCCTGTTTTGTGTTTTGGATAGGTGACATTTTAAAACTGCCAACATTAAAATCTTGCTAATTTGCTTTGTACAGTTTAAAATGTTTGATATCTTTTATTGTTTAAAGTTTGAGATTGGTTTTGAATGTACGGTTTTCCTAAATCTTGAAGAAGGATATGTTTGTACTCTGAAGTGGTCTATGTTCTGTTTTTCTATTTTACTATACTTTGCGAAAAACAGATGGCTGGCTTACGTTCACTGTTGTAGTGCACTACCTAGCATCACTCAGCTTTCCTGTTGTCAAGGTGTAGGAAGCAGCATAAGGGATGCTGGGACTTCAGACCCCCAATTGCCAACTCTGGTCCTAGTTCCAGATTGCATGGAAATATTTGGTAACATTCCTGCACTGAGCTATCATGGTCTGAATATTTATGTGATGCTCTACAAGTGGTACCAAAAGGTTAGTGATGGAATTTTCACTAATGGGACCTTTTCCTGTTTTTAAATTCTAGAATCTTAATACATCCAAAGTGTACATTTTGGTAATTATTTCATTTAGCTATTTACTTTAAGGACTCTCTTTTAAAGCATTAACTCTGCACTAATTTTGACTTATGAAAAGATTCAGCAGTAAGAATAAAAACTGGGCCAAAGCCCAAAGTAATGATCCTTCACAAATAGGATGGAGTTTTAAAAATATGGGCATCCTGTGTGTAGCTTTGAAAATAACCAAAGTACTTGGAATTAAAAAGTTGGGTGAACATAAAAATTGGCATAACCAAATCCTTGACAGACTGATGGATGAAAAGCAGATGGGTTTACACTGTGTGGGAGGAGGCATGGATTTTAGGAAGGACAGCATCAGAGAGGGATGGTTAGAAAGTGAACAAGACACATTGCTCCTTGGAAAACAAGGAAAGTCCCTTTAAGGCATGAAATTCTGCCACTAGGTGGCGATGCCCTATAACTTTACAACTTAGGATACATCACACCAGCACTATGGAAGATTTCTCCATTTAGCACCCCAATAACTCTCTCTCCTCCTTCATTTTTCAGGATGACAACACCTTAGAGGTTTATGGCCATTAGGAGACCTTACTACTAAGCTGTATACTGATGTAATGAAATCTAATATATGTTGTGCAATTAATTATGAGTTATTTAGTTTCAGGATTTTATTACTTCAATCAGTTATGACCATATTTCCTTTTATATGATTGCTCACTCTTTAAACATACCAGATGACTATATAAGGAGCACATAATAAAGTCTATAGATATCAAAAAAATTAAAGCAGAAAAAAAGATAAAATTAAACTAGAATGGGAGTAATGATTTCATAATATAATTTTTAAAAAAGGAATCCCATATGATTACAAATTGAAAAAAAAACTCATGGGTCAAAAAAATTATAAGAGAAATTTAAAAATAATAAATGTTGAATGATAAAAATACTATATATAAAAGCCTGTGAAATATTTCTAAAGTGGTAGAAGAAAATTTATAGTTCTAAATTCTTATTTTACAGAAGAACATTGAAAATTAAGAAGCTAAAGATCCAACTCAATAAATTAGAAAAAGAACAACAAAAGCAAAGTAGAAGAAAGTTCAATATAAAAATAAAAGTCAAAATGATTAAAATAGGAAACAAAATATCCAATGATGAGGCTTGATGAAAGCAAAAGCAAGAAATACATTAGAAAATTGATTACTGTAATTTACCTCATGGTCACAGTGTGATATTAATGGTGAAAAAAAGGATATGAACATGGCAGTACATATAGACGGGAAAAAACTTCATAATATTTGTAATAAAACCTCTCAGCAAACTAGGAATATAACAAAAGTTCTTAACTTGAGAAAGACAATCTACTAAAAGAGGTGAAACTTTTGTAGAATTTAGGAACAAAATAAGGAAATCCTCTACCAATGATATTGTTCCTCTTTGTACCGAAGATCCTAGCTAGCACAGTAATACAAGCTAAAGAAATATTGGAAAGAAACTGTCATGATTCAAAACATAATTAATTAACAGATAATCCAAGAAAATCTATAAATTATTAGAATAAATAGAATTTAAGAAGGTTACAGCATATAAAATCAATATACAAAAATATTAATCATATTCCCATTTACTAGAAGCAATTAGAAGATATAGTTAAAAAGATGGCATATTTCACAGTAATAATAGAAACTATAAGGTAATTACAAGTGAATCTAACAAAGCATTTCTTCAGATTACACTATTATTATGAATATGTTTTCATATAATGTAGAATACAGTTTCAATTTTATCATTTGCTGCTATCTTTTTATGTTTTGTTTGGCTACTTTTAAATGTGTCAAAACCAACTATTTTTTTTCTCTTCCTCCTCCGAATAATTTTTGGTAAAGAGATTACCTTAAAAAGCACAACTTCCAGGTGCAGGACATCAGAAAAAGCAGGGTAGCATTGTAAATAGTCTTCATTATTTTCACCAGGTGAACTATTATATGAATGCACCAGGGAAATGGAGTCATACTGCAATCGTTCAAAGACTGAAAAATAATAAAAAATATTGTGACATCATTTTTTCTGTTTTTGTCCATCTCTTTGTCCTCTGGTCTCCTCAAATCATTATCCTTCCCCTACCTCAATTTCAATGACATATTCCTATAAAACAGTTGTATACATAGTATTAGAAAGGATGTATTATATAGTAGTTTAGAGCATAAACTCTGGAATCAAATGTTCTGGGTTCAAAGCTCAGCTCAGCCACTTTGTGCTGTGTAACTTGTGGCAAGTCATATGACTTCCCTTGGCCTATACAAACTTCTCTAGTAGAGTTGTGATTAAATAAATGATAACACGCAAAGCCCTTTAGAAAATTGGCACATAAATCTTTAGTAAATATTGGCTATTATTACAATTTTCAGTGATTTGAATCACTTGGAGGGGAAATTACGTAGTTCTTGCACTTATTGTTCTGTGCTTTTCTTTTCTTTTTTTTTCTTTATATTTTTAAAAATTGTTTATTTATTTATTTTTTGCACAGAGTCCTGCTCTGTCACCGAGGCTGGAGTGAAGTGGCACGATCTCGGCTCACTGCAACCTCCACCTCCTGGGTTCAAGCGATTCTCCTGCCTCAGCATGCCGAGTAGCTGAGATTACAGGCACACACCACCATGCCCGGCTAATTTTTTTTTTTTTTTTTTTACTTTAGTAGAGACGGGTTTCGCCATATTGGCCAGGCTGGTCTCGAACTCCTGACCTCAAGTGATCTGCCCATCTCGGCGTCACAAAGTGCTGGGATTACAGGCGTGAGCCACTGCGCCGGGGGTTGCTCTTTTGTTTTCTATCTGCGCAATATTATCCCTACACCCTGCAACCCTCCACTCCACCACCCCTTTGAATAGAGTTTGTAAACATGTGAGCAGTAAAGCTGTGTGGAATGACAGGGAGATGCTTTCAAGTAAAATAGAGCTCTATTTTTTTTTTTTCTATGCATTACCAACGAACCCAATGTCTAAAACTTCTTTGGTCACCAATGCTGTCCCATCATTCATTGATTTATTTATTGAAATATCTGTTTCACTCCTATTATGTACTAGGCCTTGGCCATCCATCCCCTATAGCTCTCAGAATAATTCCTACCCATTGCAAGGGCTTCATAAAGGTTTACTGCACGAATGAAAAAAAGATGCTTCTCTCCTTTGAATTAAAAGGATCTATAAAACTTGGGTCAGATTCAGTTTTATATTTTGCATTCTATAAAGTTCATCTAAATATCAGAGATTCCTTTTCTGATAGTAAGAATAGGAATCTTAAAATACAAATAGTATCGCCTGATGGATATTGGAATGAAGTATACGCTCAGCATAACATTTAAGGCCCTGAAGCACTTTATCTTCACCTCCTAAGTCCTTCTTGTAGATTCAAAATTATAGCCAAGCTGTTTCCAGAAGAACTCTGCCTTTTCTCTGGAAACCCTCAGACTGAAAAGCATTCCCTGCTCCTCCACATGGCAGATGTCACTCAACCTTTAAGGTCCACCCAAAGTTCCTCCTTCCTTTTTTTTTTTTTTTTTTTTTTTTTTGAGACGTAGTTTTTTGCTATTGTCTCCCAGGCTGGAGAGCAATGGCGTGATCTCGGCTCACTGCAACCACTGCCTTCCAGGTTCAAGCGACTGTCCTGCCTTGGCCTCCAGAGCTGCTGAGATTACAGGTGTCCACCATCACGCCTGGCTAATTTTTCTAACTTTAGTAGAGACGAGGTTTCACCGTGTTGGCCAGGCTGGTCTCGAACTCCTGACCTAATCTGCTCGCCTCGGCATCCCAAAATGCTAGGATTATAGGCGTGAGCCACCGCGTCTGCCCCACCCCCTCCTTTTTGATAGCTCATGATTACTACCAGGCAGTGACTTGTCCATCCTCCACCCTTCCTGAATACCTTGAACAAGCAAACATTATGGCACTTGGATTTGACTATCACATTGTTGCTTTAAAAAAAAAAAATTATTCAACTCTCCTGCCTTACACAGAGAAAGACATACACTTCGGAAGGCTGGCCTTCAATAGATGCTTGTTATTGGTCTTGAACCAGGCATCGTTTTTTTAAATAAAAAATTTCTCCAAGGCACGCAAAAGTAGAGAGAATAATACAATAAATCCCCACATATACATCATCCAGCTTTAAATTATCAACTCATGAACATTTTTATTACACCTTCCCTCCACCTTGGCACCAATGACTTACTTTCAAGCAAATCAGAACATTCAAGTCTATTTCTTAGAAAATGTAACTACAAGTATTTCATCTAAAATATTAAAAATAATTATTTAATGTCATTAAATATCCATCATTTCACTCAAGCGTATTTTGTGAAAGAGCTGCTTAATCCCTGCATGTTCTTCTATTTTGAAATCATGGAAAAAACAGGGAAAAGGGGAAGGATATCTGTGAGAATGCACAAATAAGTTTCAAAGAGCCTAGACGACCTAGATGAGAAAGAATCTGACCTGGTTTACGGTGGGAGAAATTTATTTCTCTACTTCTCCGGAGGAGGAGGGTGCGACTTCAGGCCGGCTGATGCAGGAGGAGGTGCGGAGGGTAGAGTGGTACTACCTCCGTTGGGAGTTCCTTCCGGATAATCCCAACGCGGAGCGAGGAGGCAGCGCTTTTTTGGAGGCTTGGCTTCCCGTGCGTTTCCAGGTGGGAGAGTGGATCTCCCGGAGGCACAAGGTTGGTCTCCCATAAGGATTATAGAAACGGGGCCTCAGTTTTCTCCGGTGGGCCCTGGCAAAGCCAAGAGACCTGAGATGGCGGCGGGTCCCCTCCAGGCACAGAGCTGGCTTCCTCCTGTTTCGCTCTTACCGTATTTCCTGTATCCTGAGACGTACATCCCTTCTCCGCCTCCACCCCTCCTCCCTACCCCATTCTATTTTAACGTTTCTATTAGGATGGGTGTTAAAAACCGATGTTATTATTTAACATAGTGTTTTTCCATCGCGCCCCACCCCCACCAAATGTAAATAAATTTATTGAGAATTTCATATAATTTATGCAATTTTAAGATGAGAAGAAATTCAAGTTTACCTTTAAGTAGTAAACTCTGAATGGCTTATATGAGTGGGAGGGATGCAGGGGTGGGCGGTAACCAAAGAAATTATTGAAGAGCTTTACAAGCCAGCTGCAGATGCACATCACAGAGCTATGAAAATAGCTACAAATATTTAAAAAGAAATATGCAAACATGTAAGTTGACTAAAGTGCAGAATAGCACACTAGCACTAACCATGGAAATTGAATGTGGAAAACGAATTCACCGTATGTCATAGAATCTAAGATCATTTTTTCTTTTTTTTTAAGCAAATTTGTAATTTTTGAAGGCTTACTATATTTTTCCCCAAATTTGAATATCTAAGAAATCTCTGCGACCTAACAATTGATGGTACACTATACTTTAGTTGACAGCTTTTTTTTCCTTTCTTGTAGGTATGGAAAATAATGACCCATCTTACCACTGATGATATGTTATATTCTATGATTTATGGTAACCAGAAGAAAGTACCACGTGTCTCAGAAGAAAAGGCTTCTGGAACTTCTTAGACCTTCATTATTAAAATAGCCTACACATCCGTCTCCCTTTAGCTATGGACAAACTAGATCACACTTTTTCAGCTTTGTCCTCAGTGTTTTTTGTTTGTTTGTTTTTTGTTGTTTTAAATGGAGAGAGCTTAGTCCTTAATGCCAGAGTAGAAGTGCCTATTAAACTCTGCTGTTTACAAGCTCTGAGCTCTTTAAGTAATTATTTAAATTCCTGGAACTTTGGTTTCCAGGCCATAATTTTTTCCTTGCAAAAGTGTTTCCATAACCAGGGATAATACATGTAAAGCATTTACTACTATAACTATCTTATCTCCACCCTTCTACCTTCCTCCAAGTAACCAGCACAGCCCTTTACACAAATTAGGTACTCTAAAAATTTGGGAAATAAATGACCCCGTGGTTTTGTACCAAATGCTACTAATAAAGACAGAAAAGTCAGATGTAGCTGTAGCTTAATGAAAAGATGTGAGGGAGGTATTGAGAGAGGCAATATTTTAGAGCTAGAAGAGTAGTTGGAACTAGACATACTGATATGGGAGTCAGCAACATAGAGGTGATAGTTAAAAACAAGAGAATGGATGATATTCCCAAGAGAAAATCTAAAGAAAAGATAATTGAGCTAAAAACAGAATATTGAGTAATTAGAGACAGATAGAAGAAAAGAAGTCTGCTGCAAATGCTGAGAAAAAGTGGTCAAAGTCAGCGAAGAAGATTCTAACCCAGTTTCTCAACCTTGGTGCTATTGACATTTGAGGCCAAATCTATCTTTGTAGTGGTAGCCAGAGTTTACCACTTAGCAATGTCCTAAGCTAAGCCTCTACCAACTATATGCCAGTACTACTCCCTACTCCTCGAGTTGTGATAACCAAAAAGATTTCCAAACATTGCCAGATGTCCCTGGGGTACACAATTGTCCCCAGTTGAGAACCATTGTTCTATCCTTAATCCACCAAATTTGCTCCTTTCCTAGTTTTTTTTTTTTTCTTTCATCTCAGTGAAATGTTATGCCTTCCACTCAGATATACAAGTCAGACCTTGGAGTCTTCATTTTTTAGAAACTGAAGAATATTTTATTATTTATTAAAGTAAATGAAGTAACAATTTCACAGTCTTTTTACATAGGTCTCTAAATCTTCAAGACTAAAGACATTAAGAGTTGCAATTAAGTTGTTCAGTAGCGATAATTTTAGCAAATTTAGAGAAATATGCACCTAGTTAGTAAAGTAACAGGAATTAAAAATTTTATCAACTCCAGCTAGGTTTAATTTATGGTAAACATTTGACTTGAGGTGAAAACAGTCCCAATTTAGAGCTGCTTCTATCAACATGGACTATTTATACCACAGTTAGATTTATTTATTTATTTATTTATTTGTTTGTTTGTTTTTATGCTTTGTGGTAAAGCATACATAATATAAACTTTACCATCTTAACATTTTTTAAATGTACAGTTCAATAAGGTAAAGTATATTCTCATTGTTGTACAACCAATCTCCAGAACTTTGCCATACCTATCAAACAACTCCATTTTACCCTCCTTCCAGCTGCTGGAAATCACTATTATACTTGCAACTGGAATTTTGTTTGTTTTCATTATATTAAAAAGGAGACCTAAAACCTTTGTTATTCCAGGTTTCAAAACAGGTTTTTTTCCCATCATCTTCACGTTAAACATTTTTCCAACATCAATGAATCAGCTGAATGTGAATCATGAAGCCAGAAGAGGGCACTGTTAGGTTGAAGGAACATAGAGGCCTATGTGGGAAGTGCTATAGATCCAACTCTCTTTCATAACTTACAATGCTCAAAAGATGACAATAGAAAATAAAACTAAACCCACCTTTGAGTGATAGTAAACTGTTTTCATTTAGTTTTTTAAATTGAGAAGTTGGTTGATTAATTTGATTTCTTTTGAAAATTAGCTTTTCTTTTTAAAGTTTTTTTAATTTTTAAATTTTTTTATTTCTATAGGTGTTTTGGGGAACAGGTGGTATTTAGTTACATTAGTAAGTTCTTTAGTGGTGATTTGTGAGCTTTTGGTGCACCCATCACCCGAGCAGTATACACTGAATCCAGTTTGTAGTCTTTTATCCCTCATGCCCCTCCCACCCTTTCCCTGAATTCCCAAAGTCTATTTTATCATTATGATGCCTTTGCGTCCTCGTATCTTAGACCCCACTTACGAGTGAAAAGATACGATGCTTGGTTTTCCATTCCTGAGTTATTTCACTTAGAATAATACTCTCCAGTTCCATCCAGTTTGCTGCGAACGCCATTAATCCGTTTGTTTTTATGGCTGAGTTGTATTCCATCATATATATATAACAATTTTGTTAACCATTCGTGTGATGGGCATTTGGGCTGGTTCAATAGTTTTGCAATTGTGAATTGTGCTGCTATAAACATGCATGTGCAAGTATCTTTTTCATATAATGACTTTTCCTCTGAGCAGATGTGTAGTAGTGGGATTGTTGGATCGAATTGTAGTTCTATTATTAGTTCTTTCAGGAATCCTCACACTGTTTTTCATAGTGTTTATACTAATTTACATTCCCTCCAGCATTGTAGAAGTGTTCCTTTTCAATGGCATCCACACCAACATCTATTATTTTTTTGAGTTTTTGATTATGGCCATTCCTGCAGGAGTAAGGTGGTATAGCATTGTGGTTTTGATTTGCATTTCCCTGATCATGAGTGATGTTAAGCAGTTTTTTATGCTTGTTGGTCATTTGTATATCTTCTTTCGAGAACTGTCTATTCGTGTCCTTAGCCCACTTTTTGATGGGATTGTTTGTTATTTTTTCTTATTGATTTGTTTGAGTTCATTGTAGATTCTGGATATTAGTCCATTGTCAGATGCATAGATTGCGAAAACTGCCTCCCACTCTGTGGGTTGTCTGTCTACTCTGCTCACTCTTCCTTTTGCTGTGCAGAGGCTCTTTAGTTTAATAGTCCCACTTATTATCTTGGTTTTTGTTTTAATATTCCCACCTATTATCTTTGTATTTAGTTCAACCTATTTATCTTTGTTTTTGTCACATTTGCTTTTGGGTTCTTGGTCATGAATTCTTTACCTAGGCCAATGTATAGACGGGTTTTATAGATGTTATCTTCTAGTTTTTTTTTTTTTTTTTTTTTTTTTGAGATGGAGTTTTGCTCTTGTTGCCCAGGCTGGGGTGCAATGGCACGATATCGGCTCACTGTAACCTCTGCCTCCCGGTTTCAAGCGATTCTCTTGCCTGAGACTCCCAAGCAGCTGGGATGACAGGCATGCGCCACCACCCTCGGCTAATTTGTATTTTTAGTAGAGATGGGATTTCTCTATGTTGGTCAGGCTGGTCTCAAACTCCCGACCTCAGGTGATCCACCCACCTTGGCCTCCAAGGTTCTGGGATTACAGGCATAAGCCACCACAACCGGCCATCTTCTAGAATTTTTATAGTTTCAGGTCTTAGATTTAAGTCCTTGATCCATCTTAAGTAGATTTTTGTATAACCTGAGATGAGGATACAGTTCCACTTTCCTACATGTGGCTTGCCAATTATCCCAGAATCATTTGTTGATTAGGGTGTCCTTTTCCCACTTTATGTTTTTGTTTGCTTTATTGAAGATCAGTTGGGTGTAAGTATTTGGGTTTATTTCTGGATTCTCTATTCTGTTCCATTGGTCTATGTGCCTATTCTTATACCAGTACCATGCTGTTTTGGTGACTGTGGCATTATAGTATAGTTTGAAGTCAGGTAATGTGATGTCTCGGGATTTCTATTTTTTGCTTAGTCTTGTTTTGGCTATGTGGGCTGAATTGTTTTTTCTTTCTGTGAAGAATGTTGGTGTTATTTGGATGGGAATTGCATTGAATTTGTACTTGCTTTGGCAGTACAGTCATTTTCACAATATTAGATTTTACCCATCCAGGAGCCTGGGATGTGTTTCCATTTATTAGTGTCATCTATGATTTCTTTCAGCAGTATTTTGTAATTTTCCTTGTAAAGGTCTTTCACCTCCTTGGTTAGGTATACTTCCAAGTATTTTGTTTATTTATTTATTTTGCAGCCATTGTAAAGAGGGTTGAGTTCTTGATTTGGTCCTCAGCTTGGTCACTGTTGGTGTATAGCAAAGCTACTGATTTGTGTACATTAATCTTGTATCCTGAAACTTTGTTGAATTAATTTATCAGTTCTAGGAGCTTTTTGGAGAAGTATTTAGGGTTTTCTCAGTATACAATCATATCATCAGCAAACAGTGACAGTTCAACTCTCTCTTTACTGCTCTGGATAGCCTTTATTTCTTTATCTTGTCTGATTGCTCTGGCTAGGACTTTCAGTACTATGTTGAATAGAAGTGGTGAGAATGGGCTTCCTTGTCTTGTTCCAGTTCTCTCATGGAATACTTTCAACTTTTCCCCGTTCAGTATTATGTTGGTTGTGGGTTTGTCATAGATGGCTTTTATTACATTGAGGTATGTCTCTCGTATGCCGATTTTGCTGAGGGTTTTAATCACAAATATGTGCTAGATTTTGTCAAATGCTTTTCCTGCATCTATTGAGATGATAATGTGATTTTTGTTTTTAATTCTGTTTATGTAGTGTATCACATTTATTGATTTGCCTATGTTAAAGCATCCTCCTGCATCTTTGGAATGAAACCCACTTGATCATGGTGGATTATCTTTTTGACATGTTGCTGGATTCGGTTATCTACTATTTCCTTCCTTCCTTCCTTCCTTCCTTCCTTCCTTCCTTCCTTCCTTCCTTCCTTCCTTCCTTCCTTCCTTCCTTCCTTCCTTCCTTTTCTCTCTTTCTATCTTTCTATCTTTCTTTTTTCTTTTTTTTTTTCCTGAGGTGGAGTTTTGCTTATGTCATCCAGGCTGGAGCGCAATGGCACAATCTTGGCTCACTGCAACCTCCTCCTCCTGGGTTCAAGCGATTCTACTACCTCAGCCTCCTGAGTAGCTGGGATTACAGCCATCTGCCACCATGCCTGGCTAATTTTTATATTTTCAGTAGAGACGGGGTTTCTCCATGTTGGCCATTCTAATCTCAAACTCTGACCTCACGTGATCTGCCCGCCTCGGCCTCCCAAAGTGCTGGAATTACAGGCATGAGCCACCGCACGCAGTTGGTTAACTAGTATTTTCTTAAGGAATTTTGCATCTATGCTCATCAGAGATGTTGGTATGTAGTTTTCTTTTTTTGTTATGTCCTTTCCCGGTTTTGGTATCAGGGTGATACTGACTTCATGGAGTGATTTAGGGAGGAGTTTCTCTTTATCTTGTGGAACAGTGTGTCAATAGATTGGTACCAATTCTGTTTTGAATGTCTGATAGAATTCAGCTGTGAATCTGTCTGTTCCTGGACTTTTTTGTTGTTGTTGGTAATTTTTAAAATTACCATTTCAATCTCTCTACTTATTATTGGTCTCTTCAGGGTTTCTGATTCTTCTTGATTTAAGCTTGGAGGGTTGCATATTTCCAGAAATTTATCCATCTCCTGTAGGTACTCTAGTTCATGCACGTAAATGTTTGCATAGTAGTCTTGAATGATCTTTTGTATTTCTGTGGTGTCAGTTGTAATATCTCTCATTTTTGTTTTTAATTGAGCTTATTTGAATCTTCTCTCTTCTTTTCTTGGTTAATCTTGCTAATGATCGAACAATTTTATTTATTTTTTTTTAAAAAACAGCTTTTTATTTCATTTAATCTTCTGAATTTTTTTGTTTCAATTTCTTTTAGTTCTGCTCTGATCTTCATTATATTCTTTTCTCCTACTAGGTTTGGGTGTGGTTTGTTCTTGTTTTTCTATTCCCTTGAGGTGTGATCTTAGATTGTCTATTTGTACTTTTCAGACTTTTTGATATAGGCATTTAAGGCTATAAACTTTTCTCTTAGCACCATCTTTGCTCTATCCCAGATGTTGCAATAGATTGTGCGACTATTACTGTTCAGTTCAAAGAACATTTTAATTTCCGTCTTGATTTCATTGTTGACCCACTGATCATTCAGGAGCAGGTTATTTAATTTCCATGTATTTGCATGGTTTTGAAGGTTCCTTCTGGAGTTGATTTTCAATTTAATTTCACTGTGGTCTGAGAGAATACTTGATTTAGTTTCAATTTTCTTAAACGTATTGAAACTTGTTTTGTGGCCTATCATGTGGTCTGTCTTGGAGAAAGTTCCATGTGCTGATTTATAGAATGTATATTCTGTGGTTGTTGCATAGAATGTTCTGTAAATATATGTTCAGTTTATTTATTCTGGGATATACTGTAAATTTATTGTTTCTTTGTTGACTTTCTGTCTTGATGACCTGTCTAGTGCCATCAGTGAAATATTGAAGTTCTCCACTGTTATTGTGTTGCTCTCTACCTCATTTCTTAGGTCTAATAGTAATTGTTTTATAAATTTGGGAGCTCCAGTGTTAGATGCATACATATGTAAGATTGTGATATTTTCCTGTTTGACAAGGCCATTATATAATGTCTCTCTGTCTTTTTAAACTACTGCTGCTTTAAAGTTTGTTCACTTTTGGTGTCCATTTCCATGGAATATCTCTTTCAATCCCTTTACCTTAAGTTTATTTGTTTCCTTATGTGTTAGGTGAGTCTCCTGAAGACAGCAGATAGTTGGTTGGTGAATTCTTATCCATTCTGCAATTCCATATCTTTTAAGTGGATCACTTAGGCCATTTACATTCAATGTTAACATTAAGATGTGAGGTACTATTTTCTTAATTGTGCTATTTGTTGCCTGAATATCTTGGTTATTTATTTATTTATTCATTTATTGTATTTTTGTTTTTTAGGTCCTGTTGAATTTGTGTTTCAAAGAGGTTCTGTTTTGATATGTTGCCAAGATTTGTTTCAAGATTTAGAGCTCCTTTTAGAGTTCTTGTAGTGCTGGCCTGGTGGTGGCAAATTCCGTCAGCATTTGTTTGTCTGAAAAAGACTGTATCTATCTTTCATTTATGAAGCTTAGTTTCACTGAATACAAAATTTTTGGCTGATAATTGTTTTGTTTAAGAAAGCTGAATAGAGGGCCCCAATCCCTTCTAGCCTGTAGGGTTTATGCTGAGAAACCTGTGGTTAATCTTATAGGTTTTCCTTTATAGATTACCTGGTTCTTTTGGCTTACAGCTTTTGGGATTCTTTTCTTCATCCTTACTTTAGATAAACTCATGACTATGTGCTTAGGCAATCATCTTTTTGTGTTGAATTTTCCAGGTGTTCTTTGAGCTTCTTGTATTTAGACATCTAGATCTCTAGCAAGGCTAGGGAAGTTTTCCTTGATGAATCCCTCAGATATGTTTTTCAAACTTTGAATTTCTCTTCTTTCTCAGGAACACCAATTATTCTTAGGTTTGGACATTTAACATATTCCCAAACTTCTTGGAGGCTTTGTTCATTTTTTAAAATTATTTTTCTTTGTCTTTGTAGGATTGGGTTAATTTGAAAACCTTGTGTATGAGCTCTGAGGTTCTTTCTTCTGATTGTTTGATTCTATTACTAAGACTTTCCAGTACATTTTGCATTTCTCTAAGTTTTTCCTTTATTTCTGAAGTTGTGATTGTTTTATATTTATGCTATCCATTTCACTGAAGATTTTCTTAAGTTGGACTTCACCTTTCTCTGGTGTCTACTTGATTAGCTTAATGATCGACCTTCTGAATTCTTTTTCTGACAATTCAGGGATTTCTTCTTCATACCATTTCCTCTTGGATCCATTGCTAGTGAACTAATGTGATTTTTGGGGGGTTGCTAAAAATCTTGTTTTATCTTACCAGAATTTTTCTTCTGGTTCCTTGTCATTTGGGTAGGCTATGTCTGAAGGAAGATCTGAGATTTGAGGCTGGCGTTCGGATTCTTTTGTCCCATGGGGTGCTCCCTTGATGTAATACTCTCCCCCTTTTCCTAGGGATATATCTTTTTGAGAGCTGAACTGTAGTAATTTTTATTTCTCTTGTGGATCTAGCCACCCAGCAGGGCTACCATGCTCTGGGCTGGTACTGGGGGGTGTCTGCAGAGTCCTGTGATATGAACCATCTTCAGGTCTCTTAGCTGTGGATACCTGCACCTTCTCCAGTGGAGGTGGCAGGAGAGTAAACCGGACTCTGTGAGGCTCCTTAGTTGTAATTGTTTAATGCACTAGTTTTGTACTAGTTGGCCTCCTGCCAGGAAGTGGTGCTTTCAAGAGAGGATCAGCTATGGTAGTATAGGGGAGGATTCGGTGGTGGACAGGTCCTTAGAATTCCCAAGAGATTATGACCTTGTCTTCAGCTACTAGCATGGGTAGGGAAGGACCATCAGGTGGAGGCAAGGTTAGGCCTGTCTGAGCTCAGATTCTCCTTCGGCAGGGCTTGATGTGGCTGCTGTGAGGAATAAGGAATAAGGTTGTGGTTCCCAGGTCAATAGAGCTATGTTCCCAGAATTATGGCTGCCTCTGTTGTGTCATACAGGTTGTCCCGGAAGTGGCGGACAGCTGGCAGTTACAGGCATCACCTAGGATCCACACAACCCAAAAGGCTGGTGTCACTCTCACTGTGCCCCCTACCCTCCACAGCACTGAGTTTGTTTCTAGGCAGTGGGCAACGAAGGCTGAAAACTTGTCTCCTTTGGCAGGGCTTTTGTGCTTCCTCACCTGTCAAGTCTGCACAACAGATTCATGCCCTCTTCTACGTTCTGGCCAGGAAACTTAATTTGGTTGGAATTGTCACGAAGTCCAGCTGGAGATTTTCTTCTTCCTGTGTTTTTTTCCCAGTTTCTCTGGCAGTCCTCCCCAAGGACCCCTGTGAGACAAGTTAGAAATGGCTTCCCTGGGTACCCAGAGAGCCCACAGGGCTTTCCCTGCTGCCTCCTCTAACCCTGTATTTTGCTAAGCTCTTCAAATTGTCTCAGCTCCAAGTAAGGTCAAGTCCTTCTGTTATTTGGACCTTCAGGTTCCCCAGTGTGGGTGTGTATTCGAGGGTAAACAATTCCCATTTCCCACTCTCACAGTTTGGGCACTCAGAGTACTTGGGCTGTCTCCAGGGTCCTGCAGAAGCAATCTGCTTTCTTTCAAAGGGTCTGTTAATCCTCACAGCTTTCCTGGTATATTCCCACAGTAGTTCTTGGAGCAAAAGTTAACAATGTGAGTCTCCGCACGCTGCTCTGTCCATCCAACTGGGAGCTGCAATTTAGTCCACCCTTCTGTCTGCCATTTTTATAAATCTTTTGTTGAGCTTTAAAAAATATGCTTGCTGGCCACATGCATGTCTTTTTTTGAATAGTGTTCCTGTCCTTTGCCCACTTTTTAATGGGATTGTTTGTTTTTTCCTTGTAAATTTGTTTAAGTTCCTCAGAGATACTTAATAGAAGACATTTGTCAAAAGCATAGATTGCAAAATTTTCACTCATTCTGTGGGTCATCTGTTTGCTGATAGCTTCTTTTGCTGTGCAGAATCTCTCTAGTTTAATTGGATCCCATTTGTCCATTTCTGTTTTATTGCAATTGCTTTTGTCATCTTCGTTATGAAAACTTTGCCCATTTCTATTTCCAGAATAGCATTAGTCTGTCCTCATGCTGCTGGTAAAGACACACCCAAGATTGGGTAATTTATGAGGAAAAAGAGGCTTAATAGACTCACAGTTTAACGTGGCTCAGGAGGCCTCACAACCATGGTGGAAGATGAAAAGCAAATCTTACATGGTGGCAGGCAAGAGATAAATGGAAACAAGTGAAAGGGGTTTCCCTTATAAAACCATCAGATCTTGTGAGGCTTATTCACTACCACTACCAGGCTTATTCAGTATGGGGGAAACTGCCCCCACCACTGGGTTCCTCCCACAACATGTGAGAATTATGGGAGCTACAATTTAAGATGAGATTTGGGTTGGGACACAGCCAAACTATGTCAGTTGTTTTCCAGGTTTGTTATGGTTTTGGGTTTTACATTTAAGTCTTTAATCCATCTTGAGTTAATTTTTGTATATGGTACAAGGAAGGGCTCCAGTTTTCATCTTCTGCATATGACTAGCCAGTTATCCCAGCACCATTTATTGAATAAAGAATCATTTCCCCATTGCTTGTTTTTGTCAGGTTTGTCAAAGATCAGATAGTTGTAGGTGTATGGTCTTATTTCTAGGTTTTTTTATTCTGTTCCTTTGGTGTGTGTATCTGTTTTTGTACCAGTACCATGCTATTTTGGTTACTGTGACCCTGTAGAATAGTTTGAAGTCAGGTAATGAGATGCCTACAGCTTTTTTTCCCCTAGTTTTGTGAAGAAAGTCAGTGGTAGTCTAATAGGAATAGCATTGAATCTATAAATTGCTTTGGACAGTATGGCTATTTTAATGATATTAATTATTCCTATCCATGAGCATGGAATGTTTCTCCGTTTGTTTGTGTCATCTCTTATTTCTTTCAGCAGTGTTTTGTAGTTCCTCTTGTAGAGACCTTTCACTTCTCTGGATTGCTGTATTTTTAGGCATTATATTATTTTTGTGGCCATTGTGAATGGGACTGCATTCCTGATTTGGTTCTCAGCCTGATTGTTGTTGAGGTATAGAAATGATAGTAACTTTTGTACATGCATTTTGTATCCTGAGACTTTGCTGAAGTTTTTTATCAGCTGAAGAAACTTTTGGGTCAAGGCTATGAAGTTTTCTACATATAGAATTATGTCATCTGGAAACAGGCATAATTTGACTTTCTCTATTTCTATTTGGATGCCCTTTATTTTTTAATCTTGCCTGATTGCCCCAGCCAGGGCTTTCAAAATTATGTTGAATAGAATTGGTGAGAGAGGATATTCTTGTCTTGTGCTACTTTTCAAGGAGAATGCTTCCAGCTTTTGCTCACTTGGCATAATTTTGGCTGTGGGTTTGTAATATAAGGTTCTTATTTTTTTGAGGTATGTTTCTTTAATACCTAGCTTATTGAGAGTGTTTTTTTTTTTTTTTAACAAGAAGGGTGTTGAATTTCATTAGAAGACTTTTCTGCATCTATTGAGATAATCATGTGGTTTTTTACTTTAGTGCTGTTTATGTGATGAAATACATTTATTGATTTGCATATTTTGATATGTTGAACTGACCTTGCATCCCAGGGATAAAGTTTACTATATCATGGTGGATAATCTTTTTGATGTGCTGCTGGATTCGGTTTGTGAATACTTTATTGAGGATTTTTGCATTGAGGTTCATCAAGGATATTGGTCTAAAGTGTTTTTTTGTTTTTGGTGTCTGTGTGTGTCTGCCATGCTTTGGTATCAGAATAATGGTGGCCTCATAGAATGAGTTAGGGAGGAGTCCCTTCTTCTCAATTTTCCAAAATAGTTTCAGCAGAAATGATACCCGCTCTTCTTTGTACATCTGGTAAAATTCAGCTGTGAATTCATGTGTTCCTGAGCTGTTTTCGGTTAGTAAACTATTTATTACTAATTTAATTTTAGAGCTTGTTATTGGTCTGTTGAGGGATTCTGTTTCTTCCTGGTTCAGTCTTGGGAGGGTGTATGTGTTCAGGAACTTATTTTTTTCTATATGTTTCAGTTTATGTGCATAGAGGTGTTCATAGTATTCTCTGATGGTTGTTTTTATTTTGGTGCAGTCAATGTTTGTATTTTCTTTTTTATTTCTAATTTTGCTTGTTTGAATTTTCTTTCTTTTCTTATTTAATAGTCTAGCTAGTGGTCTACTTATTTTTATTTTTATTTTTTCAAAACAAACCTTCCTGGATTCATTGACTTTTTAAATAATTTATCGTGTCTCAATCTTCTTCAGGTCTGAGTTTGGTTATTTCTTGTCTTCTGATAGCCTTGAGGTTGGTTTCCTCTTGGTTTACTAGTTCTTTTAGTTGTGATGTTAGCTTAGTAAATTGAGATCTTTCTAACTTTCCGATGAGGACATTTTGTGCTATAAATTTCACCCTTAACACTGCTTTATCTGAATCCAGAGATTCTGGTATGCTATTTTGTTTGTCTCATTAGTTTCAAAGAACTTGATTTCTACCTTAATTTCATTATTTACTCAAAAGTCATTGAGGAACAGGTTATTCAACTTCTATATAACTATGATTTTGAGTGTATTTCTTTTTTTTTTTAGTGTATTTCTTAGTGTTGATTCCTAATTTGTTTGTGTCTGAGAGATTGGTTGTTATAATTTCAGTTCCTTTGCATTTACTGAGGAGTTTTTCATGTCTGATTATGTAATTGATTTTGGAGTATTTGCCATGTGGCAATGAGAAGAATGTGTATTCTGTTCCTTTTGGGTGGTGAGTTCTGTAGATGTCTATCAGGTCCATTTGATTCAGTGCTGAGTTCAGGTCCTAAATATCTTGGTTAATTTTCTGCTTTGATAATCTGCCTAATAACTGTCTGTAGGGTGTTGAAGTCTCTTATTATCATTGTGTTGGAGTTTAAGTCTCTTCAAAAGTCTATAAAAGCTTGCTTTATGAATCTGGGTGATCCTGTATTTGGTGCATATGTATCTAGGATAGTTAGGTCTTTTTTAATTGAACTATTTTCCATTACGTAATACCCTTCTTTGCCTTCTTTGATCTTTGTGGATTTAAAGTCTGTTTTAGAATGGCAACCCCTGCTTTGCTGTTTTCCATTTGTTTGGTAGATTTTTCTCCATTCCTTCATTTTGAGCCTGTGGGTCCTATTGCATGTGAGATGGGTCTTTTAAAGACAACATACCAATGGGACTTGGTTCTTTATCCAGCTTGCCACTCTGTGCCTTTCAATTGATGCATTTAGCCCATTTACATTCAAGGTTAGTAATGATGTGTGTGGATTTTTTCCTGTCTTCATGATGTTTGCTGGTTATTATGCACATTTGTTTATGTGGTTGCTTTATAATGTCACTGGTCTGTGTACTTCAGTGTGTTTTTGTAGTTGCTGGTAATGGGCTTTCTTTTCCATATTTAGTGCTCCCTTCAGGAACTCTTGTAAAGCAGGTCTGGTGGTAACAAATTCCCTCAGTATTTGTTTGTCTGAAAAAGGTCTTAATTATCTTTTACTTATAAAGCTTAATTTAGCTGGATGTAAAATTCTGGTTTGGAGTTTATTTTCTTTAAGAATGTTGAATATCAGCCCCCAATCTCTTCCGGCCTGTAGGATTTCTTCTGAGAGGTCTGCTGTTAGTCTAATGGGCTTCCTTTGTAGGTGTCCTGATGTTTATTTCTAGCTGCCTTTAACATTTTTTCTTTTATTTTGACCTGGGACAATCTGATCATTATTTGCGTTGGGGATTATCTTCTTGTGTATTAGGTTGGTGCAAAAGTAATTGCAGGTTTTGTCATTACTTTCAGTGGCAAAACCTGCAATTATTTTTGCACTAACCTAGTAGTATTTTACTGGGGTTCTCTGCATTTCTTGAATTTGATTGTTGGTTCTTTAGCTAGTTTGGCAAAGTTCTCGTGGATTATATCCTGAAATATTTTCCAAGCTGATTACACTCCCCTGTCTTTTTTCAGGGACACCAATGAGTCATACGTTTGTCTCTTTACATAACCCCATATTTCTTAGAGGTTTTGTTCTTTTCCTTCTTTTTTTCTCATTTCTTTTCTTGCTGTCTTATTTTAGACAGCCAGTCTGCAAGCTCTGAGATTCTTTCCTCCACTTGGTCTATTCTACTGTTAATACTTGTGATTGCATAATGAAATTCTTTTAGTGTGTTTGTCAGCTCTATCAGGTTAGTTATGTACTTTTCTAATTCTGGCTATTTTGTCTGTCAGCTCTTGCCTCATTTTATTGTAATTCTTAGCATTTTTGGATTGGGTTTCAAGGTACTCTTGCATCTCAATGACCTTTACTTCTCTCCATATTCTGAATTGTATTTCTGGTATTTCAGTCTTTTCAGCCCAGTTCAGAATTCTTGATAGAGAAGTGGTATGACCATTTGGAAGAAATAAGTGATTCTGGCTTTTAAAGTTTTCAAGATTCTTGGACTGGTTCTTTCTCATCTTTGTGGACTTATGTTCCTTCAATCTTTAAAGTTGCTGACCTTTGGATGGGCTTCTTTTTTGGTCCTATTTGATAACCTTGAGAGTTTGATTGTGGTGTAAGGTAGATTCAGCTGACTAGCTTTATTTCTGGGAGATTTTATGGGGGCAATGCTGAGTTCCCAACTCTTGGACTGCATGCTCTAACTCTAGAGGAGTTGTATTCGTCCCCCACTTTGTTATTTGGCTCCTCAAGTTTAAAAAATCATGGTCCTGTGTGGACTGAGGTGTTACCAGATCATTGGTGAGAACACTCTGATGGATGGTATCACCCAAAGCATTTCACAGTGCAGTGACAGCAGGATCTGTCCTTGTTCACACAGGTCATCAGCACAGCCTTAGAAGCACAACATAATGCACACTCGTTGGCTGTGGCAGGGTGCTAGTGGGTGCCAGGGTGCTTGCCTCTGTGCAGGATAAAGCTGCCTCAAAGTACATTTGCAGAACTGGGTATTTATAGGCATTGAAAAAATAATGTTAAAATAAATCTGTTATGTTAAATACAACACTGTTTAAAATCCTACAGAGCAATAAACTATGCTCTTTGGGGCAATGTTTATAATCAGACAAAAGTCTGCAAGTTAACATGTAACCTCACAGAGTCTAGGCTCTAACTAACATCAAATAGCAGAGGCAAAGTTATCTACATTCTCTGAGAGAATTAAATAATTTGGTGGGCCTATTTAACAATGCTTTATTTAAAGAATGTATCTTCTTTTTATTGTTAAGTTTTGTATTTTTTTTTTTTTTTTTTACTAACACATGTATCACCACAAGGCAGGCTTTTTTTGCTTGATATCGTTTTGTTTGCTCTATCAATTCTAGAGCTGCAATCTCTGAATGATATTAAAATGCAGCATCTCAGAGGCTAGCATTGGTGATGGTTTCATGGATCAGAATATAGCCCTCATCTTTCTTTCTTTTTAATTATGCTCCCTAATTTCTAGGGTACATGTGCTGTGTGACGTGCAGGATTACTTCTACATATGTATACGTGCCATGTTGGTGCTGCACCCATTAATTAAACCATTTACATTAGATATAATATCTCCTAATGCTATCCCTCCCCACTCTACCCGCTCCCCACAATAGGACCTGGTGTGCTGGTTTTTCTTTCTTTTTAAGTATGCTTTAAGTTCTGGGTACATGTGGATAAGCGTGCAGGTTTGTTACATATGTATGCCTGTGCCATCATTGGCGTGCTGCAACCATCTTCGTCAGCACCCATCAGCTCATTATTCCCTCAGGTATAACTCCCAATGCAATCCCTCCCCTCCCCCTCATGATAGGCGGTATTGATCATTTCCCCTTCCGAGTCCAAGTGATCCTCATTGTTTCAGTTCCACCTATGGTGAGAACATCGCGATTGTTTAGTTTTCTGTTCTTGTGATAGTTTGCTAAGAATGATGGTTTCCAACTGCATCATGTCCTAAAGGACACAAGCATCACATGGCTGCATAATTCCATGGTGTATATGTGCCACATTTTCTTAATCAGTCTGTCACTGATGGACATTTGGGTTGATTCAAGTCTTTGCTATTTATTGAATAGTGCCACTTAATAAACATCGTGTGCATGTGTCTTTATAGCAGCAGCATGATTTATAATCCTTTGGGTATATACTCAGTAATGGGATGGCTAGGTCATATGGTACTTCTAGTTCTGAATCCTTGAGGAGATAAAACCATACTGTTTTCTATAATGGTTGAACTAGTTTACAATCCCACCAACAGTTGTAAAATGCCGATTTCTCACATCCTCTCGCATCTATTTGTTTCCTGACTTTTGAATGATTGCCATTCTAACTGGGTGTGGATGAGTATCTCAATATGGTTTGATTTGCATTTCTCTGATGGCCAGTGATGATGAGCATTTTTCGTGTGTCTGTTATTGGCTGTATGCATGTCTTCTTTTTGAGAACTGTCTATTCATATCCTTTTGCCTTACTTTTGATGGGGTTGTTTGTTTTGTTCTTATGCATTGTTTGAGTTCTTTGTAGGTTCTGGATATTAGCCCTTTGTCAAATGGTGATTGCAAAACTTTCTCCCATTCTGTAGGTTGCCTGTTCACTCTGATGGTAGTTTCTTTTGCTGTGCAAGCTCTTTAGATTCAATGAATCCCATTTGTCAATTTGGCTTTGTTGCCATTGCTTTTGGTGTTTTTAGACATAAGTCCTTGCCCATGCCTATGTACAGATGGTATTACTAGGTTTTCTTCCAGGGTTTTTATGGTATTAGGTCTAACATTTAAGTCTCTAATCCATCTTGAATTAATTTTAAATTATGAGTAAGGGGAAAGGATCCAGTTTCAGCTTTCTACTTATGGCTAGCCAATTTTCCAACCATTTATTAAATAGGGAATCCTTTCCCCATTTCTTATTTTTCTCCAGTTTGTCAAAAGATCAGATGGCTGTAGATGTATTGGTATTATTTCTGAGGACTCTGTTCTGTTCCATTGATCTATATCTCTGTTTGAGTACCAGTACCATGCTGTTTTGGCTACTGTAGCCTTGTAGTATAGTTTGAAGTCAGGTAGCATGATGCCTCCAGCTTTGTTCTTTTGACTTAGGATTGTCTTGGCAATCACGGCTCTTTTTGGTTCCATATGAACTTTAAACGGATTTCCAATTCTGTGAAGAAACTCATTGGTAAGCTTGATGGGATAGCATTGAATCTATAAATTACCTTGAGCAGTATGGCCATTTTCATGATATTGATTCTTCCTATCATGAGCATGGTATGTTCTTCCATTGTTTGTGAAATGCTACTTTTTATTTCACTGAACAGTGATGGTTTGTAGTTCTCTTGAAGAGGTCCTTTACACATCCCTAGTAAGTTGGATTCTAGGTATTTCATTCTCTTTGGGCGATTGTGAATGGAAGTTCATTCATGATTTGGCTCTCTGCTTGTCTGTTACTGGTGTATAGAATGCTTGTGATTTTTGCACATTAATTTTGTATCCTGAGACTTTGCTAAGTTTCTTATCAACTTAAGAGATTTTGAGCTGAGACAATGGGGTTTTCTAAATATACAATCATGTCATCTGCAAACAGGGACAATCTGACTTCTTCTTTTCCTAACTGAATACCCTTCATTTCTTTCTCTTGCCTGATTGCCCTGGCCAGAACTTCCAACACTATGTTGAATGAGAGTGGTGAGAGAGGGCATCCCTGTCTTGTACCAGTTTTCAAAGGGAATGCTTCCAGTTTTTGCCCATTCAGTATGATATTGGCTGTGGGTTTGTCATAAATAGCTCTTATTATTTTGAGATATGTTCCATCAATACCGAATTTATTGAGAGTTTTTATCATGAAGGACTGTTGAATTTTGTCAAAGACCTTTTCTGCATCTATTGAGATAGTCATGTGGTTTTTGTCTTTGGTTCTGTTTATATGCTAGATTACATTTATTGATTTGCGTATGATGAACCAGGCTTGCATCCCAGGGATGAAGTCCACTTGATCATGGCAGATAAGCTTTTTGATGTGCTGCAATACACCATTATTAACTAACATCACCATTTTGTACCTTAACACTAAAGAAATTATTCATCTTATAATTAAACATTTATTACCTTTGATTAATAATTCCCCTTTTCACCTACTCCTTAGCCCCTGGTAACCACTATTCTACTCTGTATTACCATGAGGTTTTTATTTTTTTAATTAAGATTCCATTTGGGTGTCAAGATGGCTGAGTATGAACAGCTCTGGTCTGTAGCTCCAGGTGAGACCAACAGAGAAGGCAGGTGATTTCTGCATTTCCAACTGAGGTACCCAGTTCATCTCATTGGGACTGGTTAGGCAGTGGGTGCAACCCATAGAGAGCGAACAGAAGCATGGTGAGTGGGGTGTTGCTTCACCTGGCAAGTGCAAGGAGCCAGAAAACGTCCCTTCTGGAGCCAAGGGAAGCTGTGAGGGACTGTGCTACCCAGCCTGGGTTCTACGCTTTTCCCATGGTTCTTGCAATCCACAAACCAAGAGATTCCTTTGTGTGCCTACACCACCAGGGCCCTGGATTTCAATCACAAAACAGGGCAGTTTTTTGGGCAGACACTGAGCTAGCTGCAGGAGTTTTTATGTCCCTCAGTGGTGCCAGGAATCCCAGTGAGACAGAATCATTAGCCCCCCTGGAACGGGGTCTGAATCCAGGGAGCCAAGTGGTCTCACTCAGCAGGTCCCACTCCCACAGAGCCCAGGCAGCTAAGAACCATAGGCTTTAAATTTTCACTGCCAGCACAGCAGTCTGAAGTTGACCTGAAATGATTGAGCTTGGTGGGGCCTCTGCCATTACTTAGGCATTAGTAGGCAGTTTCCCCCTGACTGTGCTAAGGAGGCTGGAAGGTTTGGACGGGGTGGAATTCACCACAGCGTGGCAAAGAATCTGAGGCCAGACTGGTTCTTTAGATTCCTCATCACTGGGCAGGACATCTCTGAAAGAAAGACAGCAGCCTCAGTCAGGGGCTTACAGATAAGACTCTCATCTCCCTGGGACAGAGCACCTGGGGAAAGGGGCGGCTGTGGGTGCAGCTTCAGTGGATTAAATGTTTCCTACCTGCCAGCTCTGAAGAGAGCAACTGATCCTGTCAAGGGGGATTCACCCAGCAGAGCACACCAGCTCTCCTAAAGGACAGACTGCTCCTCAAGTGGGTCCCTGAACCCCGTGTCTCCTGACTGGGAGAGACCTCCCAGCAGGGGTTGACAGATGCCTCATACAGAAGAGCTCTGGCTGGCATCAGGTCAGTGCCCCTCTGGGATGAAGCTTCCAGAGGAACAGGCAGGCGGCAATCTTTGCTGTTCTGCAGCCTCCACTGGTAATATCCAGGTGAACAGCAGCTGGAGTGGACCTCCAGCAAACTTCAGCAGACCTGTAGAAGAGGGCCCTGACTGTTAGAAAAAAAACAAACAGAAAGCAACAACACCAACATCAACAAAAAAGACCTCCACACAAAAGTCTGATCCAGAGTTCATCAGTCTCAAAGATCAAAGGTAGATAAATCCATGAAGATGAGGAAAACAGGCACAAAAACAGAAAATTCCAAAAACCAGAATGCCTCTTCTCCTCCAAATAGTCACAATTCCTCTCCAGGAATAGCAGAAAACTGAATGAAGAATGAGATTGATGAATCGACCGAAGTAGGCTTCAGAAGGTTGGTAATAACAAACTCCTTTGAGCTAAAAAAGCATGTTCAAACCCAATACAAAAAACCTAAGAACCTTGACGAAAGATTACAGGAACTGCTAACTAGAATAACCAGTTTAGAGAGGAGCATAAATGACCTGATGGAGCTGAAAAACACAACATGAGAACTTTGTGAAGCCCACAGAAGTATCAATAGCCGAATTGATCATGCAGAAGAAATGATATCAGAGACTGAAGATCAATTTAATAAAAGAAGGTGGAAGAGAAGATCAACTTAATAAAAGAAGGTTGAAGACAAGCCTCCAAGAAATATGGGACTATGTGAAATGACCAACCTATGACCGATTGGCATACTTGAAAGTCATGGGTAGAACGGAACAAAGTTGGAAAACACACTTCAGATTATTATCCAGGAGAACTTCCCCAACCAAGCAAGACAGGCCAACACTCAAATTCAGGAAATACAGAGAACGCCACTAAGATACTCCTCGAGAAGAGCAACCCCAAGACATATAATCGTCAGATTTTCCAAGATTGGAAAAAAGGAAAAAATGTTAAGGGCAGCCAGAGAGAAAAGTCAGGTTACATACAAAGGGAAGCCCATGATACTAACAGTGATCTCTGCAGAAACTAGAAGAGAGTGGGGGCCAATATTCCGCATTCTTAAAGAAAAATATTTTGAATCCAGAATTTCGTATCCAGCCCAACTAAGATTCAGAACCATAGGATAAATAAAATCCTTTCCAGACAAGCAAATGCTGAGGGATTTTATCACCACCAGGCCTGGATTACAAGAGCTTCTGAAGGAAGTACTAAATATGGAAAGAAAAAACCAGTACTAGCCACTGCAATAACACACCAAAATATAAATAGCAATGACACTATGAAGAAACTGCTTCAACTAATGTGCCAACTAACTAGCTAGCATGAGGACAGGATCAAATTTACACATAATAATATTAACCTTAAATTTAAGTGGACTAAATGTCCCAATTAAAAGACAAAGACTGGCAAATTGGATAAAGAGTCAAGAGCCATTGGTGTGCTGTATCTAGAAGACCTATCTCATGTGCAAAGACATACATGGGCTCAAAATTAAGAAATGTAGAAATATTTACCAAGTAAATGAAAAACAAAAAAAAAGCAGGAGTTGAAATCCTGGTCTCTGATAAAACAGACTTTAAAGCAACTGAGATTAAAAAAAAAAAAAAAAAAGACAAAGAAGGGCATAACATAATGGTAAAGGAATCAATGCAACAAGAAGAGCTAACAATTCTAAATATATATTCACCTAATACAGGAGCACCCAGATTCATAAAACAAGTTCTTAGAGACCTACACAGAGGCTTAGATTCCCACACAATAGTAGTGGGAGACTTTAACACTCCACTGTCAATATAAGACAGATCAATGAGACAGAAAATTAACAATATTCAGGACTTGAACTGAGCTCTGGATGAAGTGGACCTAATAGACATCTACAGAACTCTCCACCCCAAATCAACAGAATATGCATTCTTCTCAGCACCTCATCAGACGTTTTCTAAAATTGACCACATAATTGGAAGTAAAACTCTCCTCAGGAAACGCAAAATAACAGAAATCATAACAGTCTCTCAGAACACAGTGCAATCAAATTAGAACTCAGCATTAAGAAACTTTCTCAAAACTGCACAACTACATGGAAATTGAACAACTCACTTCTGAATGACTACTAGGTAAATAATGAAATTAAGGCAGAAATAAAGAAGTTCTTTGAAACCAGTGAGAACAAAGAGACAACATACCAGAATCTCTGGGACACAGCTAAAGCAGCTTTAAGAGGAAACTTTATAACACTAAATGCCCACATTAGAAAGCTGGAAAAATCTGAAATTGACCCCTAACATCACAATTAAAAGAACTAGAGAAGCAGGAACAAACAAATTCAAAAGCAATCAGAAGACAAGAAATAAATAAGACGAGAGCAGAACTGAAGGAGTTAGAGAAACAAAAAAGACTTAAAAAAAAAAATCAATGAATCCAGGAGCTGGTTTTTTGAAAATATTAACAACATAGATATGTCACTAGCTAGATTAATAAAGAAGAAAAGAGAGAAGAATAAAATAGACACAATAAAAAATAATAAAGGGTATATCATGACTGGTCCCACGGAAATGCAAACTAACATCAGAGCATACTATAAACACCTCTACGCAAATAAACTAGAAAATCTGGAAGAAATAAATAAATTCCTGAACACACACACCCTCCCAAGACTAAACCAGGAAGAAGTCGAATTCCTGAATACACCAGTGACAAGTTCTGAAATTGAGGCAGCAATTAATAGCCCCCCAACCAAAACCAAAAAAAGTCCAGGACCAGACGGATTCACAGCTGAATTCTACCAGAGGTACAAAGAGGATCTGGTACCATTCCTTCTGAAACTATTCCAAGCAACAGAAAAAGAGGGACTCCTCCATAACTCATTTTATTTGGCCAGCACCATTCTAATACCAAAATCTGGCAGAGACACAACAAAAAAAAGAAAATTTCAGGCCAATATCCATGATGAACATCAGTGTGAAAATCCTTGATAAAATAGTGGCAAACTGAATCCAGCAGCACATCAAAAAGCTTATCCACCAAGATCAAGTTGACTTCATCCCTGGAATGCAAGTCTGGTTCTATATATGCAAATCAATAAACATAATCTATCATACAAACAGAACCAATGGCAAAAACCACATGATTATCTTAATAGATGAGAAAAGACCCTCAATAAAATTCAACATCCCTTCATGCTAAAAGCTCTCAGTAAACCAGGTATTGATGGAACATATCTTTAAATAATAAGAGATATTTATGACAAACCCATACCCAATATCACACTGATTGGGCAAAAGCTGAAAGCATTCCCTTTGAAAACTGGCACAAAACATGGATGCCCTCTCTCACTACTCCTATTCAACATAGGATTGGAAGTCTTGGCCAGGGCAATCAGGCAAGAGAAAGGCATAAAGTGTATTCAAATAGGAAAAGAGGAAGTCAAATTGTCTCTGTTTGCAGATGACATGATTGTATATTTAGAGAACCCCATCATTTCAGTCCAAAAACTCTTTAAGCTGAAAAGCAAATTCAGCAAAATCTCAGGATACAATATCAATGTGCAAAAATCACTAGTATTTCTATACACCAACAATAGACAAGCAGAGAGCCAAATCATGAGTGAACTCCCATTCACGATTGCAACAAAGAGAATAAAATACACAGGAATATAACTTACAAGGGACCTACAGGACCTCTTCAAGGAGAACAACAAACCACTGCTCAAGGAAATAAGGGAGGACACAAACAAATGGAAAAACATTCCATCCTCATGGATAGGAATAATTAGTCTCATGAAAATGGCCATACTGCCCAAATTAATTCATATATTCAATACTATTTGCATCAAAATACCATTGACATTCTTCACAGAATTAAAAGAAGCTACTTAAAAATTTATATGGAAATAAAAAGAGCATGAATAGCCAAGACAATTCTAAGCAAAAAGAACAAAGCTGGAGGCTTCACCCTACCTGACTTCAAACTATACTACAAGGCTACAATAACCAAAACAGCATGGTACTTGCACCAAAATGGACACATAGACCAATGGACCAGAATAGGGACCTCAGAATTAAAGCCACACATCTACAACCATCTGATCTTTGCAAAACCTGGTCATATACAGAAAACTGAAACTGAACCCCTTCTGTACACCTTATATAAAAATTAACTCAAGATGGAATCCAAGTTCTTCAGTTTTGGAACTCAGACTGACTCTCCTTGTTCCTCAGCCTGCAGATGGCTTATTGTGGGACCTTGTGATCATGTGAGTCAACACTTAATTATATATTTTATATATCCCATTAGTTCTGTCTCTCTAGAGAAACCTGACTAACACAGGGTGTCAGGCATGAATCTTTCAACTGATGAGAAAAACATGTCACTTATTTTCCCTACATAACCATCACGGTATCTTATGTATAATTCACATTTTTATCACTTATATATGCTCAAATGGGTTTGTGGAAAACTATAAACCTACCAAAAATAAAGTATGAACTATAAATTTATCATAAATTATTTCAATTTCTTTTTTTTTGGGGGGGGGGGGCAGGAAGGATCCAGTATGGGAGAAAGATGTAGGCTGGGAGGCTAGGCCAGTCTCTCTTTTCACATTTTTCTGCCTGCTTATATTCTAGCCGAGCTGGCAACTGATTAGATTGTGCCCATTCCAGATTAAGGGACGGTCCGCCTTTCCCAGCCCACTGACTCAAATGTTAATCTCTTTTGGCAACACCCTCACAGACATGCCCAAGATGAGTACTTTGTAACCTTCAATCCAATCAAGTTGACATTCAGTATTAACCATCACACACACCTATAACAAAAGACAGATTGACAAGAGAAAAAGATACCATATTTATTTGACCAAAGTAAATGTGATATAGGAGGCTTCAGAAATGAAGACCCAAAGACCCAGGAAAAACTGTAATTTTAGGCCAAATCTAATGAAAGAAGTGGATAATTGTGGAGAAATATGAACAGACAAAAAAAGAGGATGATCTAATGGTGTAGGGCAGGATATCTGTCACATGAAATTCTTATGACCTACTTTTAGGGGAGGAAGGTCAGAGAATTTTCATGAACAGCTCTCACACAGAAAGGCTCACAGGTGGAAGAAACTGGCCTTGTTTCAGATGAGTCTTTGGACTTGGACTTTTGAGTTAATGCTGGAACAAGTTAAGACTTTGGGGGACTGACGGAAGGGCATAATTGTGCTTTGAAATGTGAGAACATAAGATTTGGAGGGACCGGGGTGAAATAATATAGCTTGACAGTGTCCTCACCCAAATATCATATTGAATTGTAGTTCCCATAATCCCCACGTGTCATGGGAAGGACCAGGTGGAGATAATTGAATCATGGGGGTGTTTTCCCCCATCCTGTTCTCATGATGGTTAGTTCTTATGAGATCTGATGGTTTTATAAGGGTCTTTTCCCCAACTTTGCTCTGCACTTCTCCTTGCTGCCACCATGTGAAGAAGAATGGATGTGTTTGCTTCCCTTTCTGCTATGACTGTAGGTTTCTTGAGGCCTCCCCAGCCATCCTGAACTGTGGGTCAATTAAACTTCTTTCTCTTATAAATTAAAAAAAAAAAAAAGATGGACTAAAGGCTTAAATGAAAAACCCAATATCATAAAAATCCCAAAAGAAAATCGAGGCAATGCCATTTAGGAAATAGCCATGAGCAAAATTCTATAATGAAATCACCAAAAGCAATTGGAGCAAAAGCTAAAATTGACAAGCAGGATCTAATTAAACTTAACAGTTTATGTACAGCAAAAGAAACTGTCATCAGAGCAAACAGGCCACCTACAGAATAGGAGAAAACTTTTTCAATATACCTGTCTAACAAAGGTCTAATATCCAGAATTTTTAAGAAACTTGGGCTGAATGTGGTGGCTCACGCCTGTAATCCCAGGATTTTGGGAGGCTGAGGAGTGTGAATGACCTGAGGTCAGGAATTTGAGACCGGTCTGGTAAACATGGTGAAACCCAATTTCTACTAAAAATATGAAAAATTAACTTGATATGGTGGCGCCTCTGTAATCCCAGCTACTCTGAAGGCTGAGACAGGAGAATCACTTGAGCCCAGGAGGTGGAGTTTGCAGTGAGCCGAGATTGTGCCACTGTACTCCATCCTGGGTGACAGACCAAGATCCTGCCTCAAAAAAATAAAATAAAAATAAAAATAAAATAAAAAACGGCATTTAGAAGGAACTTTGCCAATTTAGAAGAAAATGACAAACCCTATCAAAAATTGGACAAAGGACATGAACAGACACTTCTCAAAAGAAGACATTTTTGCAGCCAACAAACATGAAAGAAAGCTCAACATCACTGATCATTAGAGAAATGCAAATCAAAACCACAATGAGATACCATCTCAGTCCAGTCAGAATGATGATCATTAAACAGTCAAGAAACAACAGATCCTGGGAGGCTGTGGAGAAATAGGAACGCTGTTACACTCTTGGTGTGACTGTAAATTAGTTCTACCACCGTGGAAGACAATGTGGTAATTCCTCAAGGATCTAGAACCAGAAATACCATTTGACCAAGCAATCCCATTACTAAGTATATGCCCAAATGAATATAAATAATTCTTATTAAGAAACATGCACATGTATGTTTATTGCAGCAGTATTCACAATAGCAAAGACATGGAACCAACCCAAATGTCCATCAATTATAGACTGGGTAAAGAAAATGTGGTACTTATACATCATGGAATACTATTCAGCCATATAAAGAAATGGGATAATGTCCTTTGCAGGGACACAGGAAAAGCTAGAAGCCATCATCCTCAGCAAACTAACACAGGACCAGAAAACCAAACACTGCATGTTTTCACTTGTAAGTGGGAGCTGAACAATAAGAACACATGGACACAGGGAGGGGAACAACATACACCAGGGCCTGTTGGGGCCCAGGAAGAGGGAGAGCATCAGAACAAATAGCTAATGCATGTGGGGATTAATACTTAGGTGATGGGTTGATAGGTGGAGCAAACCACCTTGGCACACGTTTATGTATGTAACAAACCTGCATGCTCTGCACATGTATCCTGGAACCTAAAATAAAATTTAAAAAATTATTCCAGGCATGCAAGGATGGTTACACATATGCATTCCTATGAGTGTGATATATTCCATCAACAGAAAAAAATGACAAGAAGTGTATAGTCATTTCAATAGATGCAGAGAAAGCATTTGGTAAAGTTTGACACCTCTTCATGATAAAAAACTTTCAATAAACTAGGCAACGAAGAAACATATCTTAACATAATAACGGCTATATATTACAAACCCACAGTTAACATCATATTGAATTGAGAAAAAACTGAAAATCTCTTTTTAAAATTTTTATTTTAGGTTCAGGAGCACAAGTGAAAGTTTGTTATATAGGTATACTGGGTGTCATGGAAGTTTGGTGTACAGATTATTCTACCAACCAACTAATCAGCTTGGTACCCGATAGGTAGGTTTGTTTTGTCCTCATCCTCCTCCCAATTTCAACCATCCAGTAGGTCCCTGTGTCAGTCATTTCCTTCTTTGTGTCCATGTGTACTCAATGTTTAACTTCCACTTACAAATGAGAACATGCAATATTCAGTTTTCTGTTCCTGTGTCAGTTGCTTAGAATAGTGGCCTCCAGTTTCATTCGTGTTGCTACAAAGGACATAATCTCATTCTTTTTTATTGCTGTGTAATATTCCATTGTGTATATATACCACATTTTCTTTATCCAGTCTACCATCGATGGGCATTTAGGTTGATTCCATGTCTTTCCTATTGTGAACAGTGCTTCAATGAACATATTCATGCATACGTCTTTATGGTAGAATAACATATTTCTTTCAGTATATACTCAATAATATAATTGCTGGGTTACATGGTAATTCTGTTTTAAATTTTTTGAGAAATTAACAAACTGCTTTCAAAAATGACTGAACTGATTTACATTTTCACCAGCAGTGCAACAAGTGGGCTCTTGTCTCCAAAACCTCGCTAGCATCTGTTATTTTTTGACTTATAATTAACAGCCATTCCTACTGGTGTGAGACAATACCTCACTGTGGTTTTGATTTGCATTTCTCTAATAATTATGGATGTTGAGCATTTCTTTATATGCTTGTTGGCCACATGTAGGTCTTGCTGAAGATCAAATGTTTGTAAGTTTTTGGCAGTATTTCTGGGCTCTGTATTCTGTTCCATTGGTCTGTAAGTCTTTTATTGTACCAGTACCATGCTGTCTTGAATACTGTAGCCTCACAGTGTGGTTTGAAGTCAGGTGATGCGATGTCTCCAGCTTTGTTTCTTTTGCTTAGTATTGACTTGGCTATTCAGGCTTTTTAAAAGGCTCCACAGGAATTTTAAAATAGTTTTTTTTTCTACTGTTTCAAAATCAATCATAACCAATCTTATTTCAGCATCAACTCAAAAGTCCAAGTTCAATGTCTCATCTGAGGCATCCTTCTACCTAGGATCCTGTAAAATAAAAGACAAGTTTTTTTCTTCCAAGATACAATGGGGGAAACAGGCATTGTGTAAATGTTTCCTTTTGAAAAAGGAGAAATTGCTCAAAACAAAGGGACTATAGGCCCCATGCAAGCCCGGTATCCGGCAGAACAGTTATTAAATCTTAAATCTCCAACATGATCTCCTTTTACTCCGTGTCTTACATCCAGGCCACATTGATGCAAGGGATGGGCTCCAGGGCCCTAGGCAGCTCCTCTGCCCCTCTCCTGTGGCTCTGCAGGGTACAGCCCTTGTGGTTGTTTTCCCAAGCTGGTTTTGAGTGCCTGTGACTTTTCCAAGTGCATGGGGCAATTTGTCAATGAATTTACCATTCCGCTGTCTGGAGGATAGTGGCCCTCTTCTCACAGCTCTACTAGGAAGTGCCCCAGTGTGGACCCTGTGGGGGGGCTCCAACTCCACATTTCCCTTCTTCATGGCCTTAGTAGAGGTTCTCCATGAGGGTTCAAACCCTGCAGCAGACATCTGCCTGACATCCAGATGTTTCTATACATCCTCTGAAATCTAGGCAGAGGTTCCTGTGATGGTTAATATTGAGAGTCAACTTGATTGAATTGAAAGATGCAAAGTATTGTTCCTGGGTGTGTCTGTAAGGGTGTTGCCAAAGGAGATTAACATTTGAGTTAGTGTACTGGAGACGCAGACACATCCTGAATCTGCGTGGGCACCATCTAATCAGTTATCAAGCGTGGATAGAATAAAGCAGGTAGAAGTTGGATGGACTCGACTTGCTCAGTTTTCCAGCTTTCATCTTTCTCCTGTGTTGGATGCTTCCCACCTTTGAACATCAGACTCAGTGTTCTTCAGGTTTTGGACTCTGACTTGCACCAGTGATTTTTCCAGGGCCGTCAACCCTGGGCCTTTTCTTGGGCCTTCAGTCACAGGCTGAAGTTTACACTGTCCGTTTCCCTACTTTTGAGGTTTTGGGACTCAGACTGGCTTTCTTGCTCCTCAGATTGCAGACAGCCTATTTTGGGACTTCACCTTGTGATTGTGTGAGTCGATCATCCTTAATAAATTTCCTTTCATATATATATCTATCCTATCATATATACATCTATCCTATTAGTTCCCATTAGTTCTATCCTATTAGTTCTGTCCCTCTAGAGACCCTGACTAATACAGATTTTGGTACCAGGACAGAATTTTAAAAATGGATTTTTCATTGATTGTGGGGGTTTTGGAGTTGGCTGCTTAATAGCATTACACCCCAAAATGTTAACGCCTCTACTTTAAATAGTGTGGAGACCACTGATAGTCCTTGGCATGAACTGTTTAGAGAGTTATAAAAAAATGCCCTTGATACTTTTGATTCACCACTCATGAAAGGCAATGAGTTTACTGACTCTCTATATAATACTATTGACCATATGTATCAAACCAAGAAATATAATGAAGTTGGTTGGTTGCTCCTATATTTGCTGAACAAAATGAAGAAAGGAAAGGATGAGCTAAGCAATTCTAACTTCTGGCTTCAGAAGCACATACTGAGCTCCAAGTCTTCTAAGATTGTCCTTAGTGAGGGTCTTATCTCCTATAGACAGAAAGCTGAAATTGTGGAAAATCAGACACAAGCTCCTATCATTAGAGTGGCTGACCTACAACAAAAGGTACACACTCAGTCTTGCCAGGTGTCTACTTTTAAAGTGAGAACATTAATTGGGAAAGAATGAGACCCTGAAACTTGGAATGGGGACCTGTGGAAAAACCCTGACAAAGCTGGTGACAACATTCCCTGCCCTACGATGCTGATATTAGCCTATCCACCTTTGTCTGAGAACAATTTAATCATGCACTGCCCAGTGAAACAGTGATGGCCTACACTGAGGCAATTGCCAAGTAAGAAAATGCTGATTCTTTTCAGGACCCACCCCAATACCCCTGTTTGCTTCTAGACCTATAACTAGACACAAGTCCTGGCATTCCCCTAGAGGTGAGGTTCAGAGTGTGACCCACAAGGAGGTTTACTACACTTCAAAATAACTGCTTGAGTTTTCTAATTTATTATTTTTTAATTATACTTTAAGTTATGGGTTACATGTGCAGAATGTGCAGTTTTGTTACTTAGGTCCTTTGCAGGGACATGGATGAAGTTGGAAACCACCATCCTCAGCATACTATCACCAGATCAGAAAACCAGACACCTCATGTTCTCACTCATAAGTGGGAGTTGAACAATGAGAGCACATGGACACAGGGAAGGGATCATCACACATCGGGGCCTGTGGGGGGCAGAGGCTAGGGGAGGGATAACATTAGGAGAAATACCTAATGTAGATCACCTACAAAGGGAACCCTCATCTAACAACAGACCATTCAGCAGAAACACTACAAGCCAGAAGAAACTGGAGGCCTATATTCAGCATTCTTTTTTTATGTTTTTTTTTTTTTTTTTAATACTTTAAGTTCTAGGGTACATGTGCACAACGGGCAGGTTTGTTACATATGTATACATGTGCCATGTTGGTTGCTGCACCCATTAACTCATCATTTACATTAGGTATATCTCCTAATGTTATCCCTCCCTGCCCCACCCCATGACAGGCCCCAGTGTGTGATGTTCCCCTTCCTGTGTCCAAGTTTTCTGATTGTTCATTTCCCACCTATGAGTGATAACATGTGGTGTTTGGTTTTTTGTCCTTGCGATAGTTTGCTGAGAATGATGGTTTCCAGCTGCATCCATGTCCCTACAAAGGACATGAATTCATCCTTTTTTATGGCTACATAGTATTCCATGGTGTATATGTGCCACATGTTCTTAATGCAGTCTATCATTGATGGACATTTGGGTTGGTTCCAAGTATTTGCTATTGTGAATAGTGCCACAATAAACATACGTGTGCATGTGTCTTTATAGCAGCATGATTTATAAGCCTTTGGGTATATAAGCAGTAATGGGATGGCTGGGTCAAATGGTATTTCTGGTTCTAGATCCTTGAGGAATCGCCACGCTGTTTTCCACAATGGTTGAACTAGTTTACAGTCCCACCAACAGTGTAAAAGTGTTCCTATTTCTCCACATCCTCTCCAGCACCTGTTGTTTCCTGACTTTTTAATGATTGCCATTCTAACTGGTGTGAGATGGTATCTCATTGTGGTTTTGATATGCATTTCTCTGATGGTGAGTGATGATGAGCATTTTTTCATGTGTCTGTTGGCTGTATGAATGTCTTCTTTTGAGAAGTGTCTGTTCATATACTTTGCCCACTTTTTGATGGGGTTGTTTGATTTTCTCTTGTAAATTTGTTTAAGTTCTTTGTAGATTATGGATATTAGCCCTTTGTCAGATGGCTAGATTGCAAAAATGTTCTCCCATTCTATAGGTTGCCTGTTCACTCATGATAGTTTCCTTTGCTGTGCAGAAGCTTTTTCATTTAATTAGATTCAATCTGTCAATTTTGGCTTTTTTGGCCATTGCTTTTGGTGTTTTAGACATGAAGTCTTTGCCCTTGCCTATGTCCTGAGTGGCATTGCTCAGGTTTTATTCTAGGATTTTTATGATCCTAGGTCTTACATTTAAGTCTTTAATCCATCTTGAGTTAATTTCTATACAAGGTGTACAGAAAAGGTCCAGTTTCACTTTTCTGCATATGGCTAGCCAGTTTTCCCAACACTATTTATCAAATAGGGAATCATTTCCCCATTGCTTGTGTGTGTCAGGTTTGTCAAAGATCAGATGGTGGTAGATGTGTGGTGTTATTTCTGAGACCTCTGTTCTGTTCCATCGGTCTACATATCTGTTTTGGTACAAGTACCATGCTATTTTGGTTACTGTAGCCTTCTAGTAAAGTTTGAAGTCAGGTAGCATGATGACTCCAGCTTTGTTCTTCTTGCCCAAAATTGCCCTGGCTTTGCGGGCTCTTTTTTGGTTCCATATGAAGTTTAAAGTAGTTTTTCTCAATTCTGTGAAGAAAGTCAGTAGTAGCTTGATGGGAATAGCATTGAATCTTTAAATTACTTTGGATGGTAAGGCCATTTTCACGGTATTGATTCTTGCTATCCATGAGCATGAAATGTTTTTCCATTTGTTTGTGTCCTCTCTTATTTCCTTCAGCAGTGGTTTGTAGTTCTCCTTGAAGAGGTTCTTCACATCCTTTGTAAGTTGGATTCCTAGGTATTTTATTCTCTTAGTAGCAATTGTGAATGGGAGTTCACTCATGATTTGGCTCTCTGTTTGTCTGTTATTGGTGTATAGAAATTTTTGTGATTTTTGCACATTGATTTTGTATCCTGAGACTTTGCTGAAGTTGTTCATCAGCTTAAGGAGATTTTGAGCTGAGACAATGGGGTTTTCTAAATATAAAATCATGTCATCTGCAAACAGAGACAATTTGACTTCCTCTCTTCCTATTTGAATACCCTTTATTTCTTGCTCTTGCATGATTGCCCTTGCCAGAACTTCCAATACTATGTTGAATAGGACTGGTGAGAAAGGGCATCCTTGTCTTGTGCCGGTTTTCAAAGGGAATGCTTCCAGTTTTTGCCCATTCAGTGTGATATTGGCTGTGGATTTGTCATAAATAGCTATTATGTTGAGATATGATCCATCAATACCTAGTTTATTGAGAGCTTGTAGCATGAAAGGCTGTTGAATTTTGTCAAAGGCCTTTTCTGCATCTGTTGAAATAATCATGTGGTTTTTGTCATTGGTTATGTTTATGTGATGGATTCCATTTATTGATTCGAGTATGTTGAACCAGCCTTGGATCCCAGGGATGAAGCCAACTTGATCGTGTTCGATAAGCTTTTTGATGTGCTGCTGGATTCTGTTTGGGCCAGTATTTTATTGAGGATTTTTGCATCGATGTTCATCAGAGATATTGTCCTAAAATTCTCTTTTTTTATTGTGTCTCTGCCAGGCTTTGGTGTCACATGGTGATGGCCTCTTAAATGAGTTAGGGAGGATTCCCTCTTTTCATATTGATTGGAATAGCTTCAGAAGGAATGGTACCAGCTCCTCCTTGTACCTCTGGTAGAATTCAGCTGTGAAGCCATCTGATCTTGGACTTTTTCTTTTTCTTTTCTTTTTTTTTTTTTTTTGTTGGTAGGCTATTAATTACAGCTTCAATTTAAGAACCTGTTAATGATCTATTCAGAGATTTAACTTCTTTCTGATTTAGTCTTGGGATGGTGTATATGTCCAGGAATGTATCCTTGTCTTCTAGATTTTCTAGTTTATTTGTGTAGAGGTGTTTATAGTATTCTCTGATGGTAGTTTATATTTCTGTGGGATTGGTGGTGATATCTCCTTTATCATTTTTATTGCATCTATTTGATTCTTCTGTCTTTTTTCTTTTTTAGTCTTACTAGCATTTTATCTATTTTATCTTTAAAAAAACAAACAGCTCCTGGATTCATTGATTTTTTGAAGCATTTTTTTGTATGTGTCTCTATCTTCTTCAGTTCTGCTGTGATCTTAGTTATTTCTTATCTTCTGCCGGCTTTTGAATTTGTTTGCTCTTGCTTCTCTAGTTCTTTTAATTGTGATGTTAATTGTCAATTTTAGATCTCTCCTGCTTTCTCTTGTGGGCATTTAGTGCTGCAAATTCCCCTCTACACACTGCTTTAAATATGTCCCGGAGATTCTGCTATGTTGTGTCATTGTTCTCATTCGTTTCAAAGAACATCTTTATTTCTGCCTTCATTTCGCTATTTACCCAGTAGTCATTCAGGAGCAGGTTGTTCCGTTTCCATGTAGTTGTGAAGTTTCTAGTGAGATTCTTAATCCTGAGTTCTAATTTGATTGCTGTGTGGTCTGAGAGACAGTTTGCTGTAATTTCTGTTCTTTTACATTTGCTGAGGAGTGTTTTACTTCGAATTATGTGGTCAATTTTGGAATAAGTGCGATGTGGTGCTGAGAAGAATGTACATTCTGTTGATTTGGGGTGGAGAGTTCTGTAGATGTCTATTAGGTACGCTTGGTCCAGAGCTGAGTTCAAGTCCTTGATATCCTTGTTAATTTCTGTCTCATTGATCTCTCTAATATTGACAGTGGGGTGTTAACGTCTCCCATTATTATTGTGCAGGAGTCCAAGTCTCTTTGTAGGTCCCTAAGAACTTGCTTTGTAAATCTGGGTGCTCCTGTATTGGGTGCTTATATATTTAGGATAGTTAGCTCTTCTTGTTGAATTGATCCCTTTAGCAATATGTATGGGCCTTATTTATCTCTTTTGATCTTTGTGGATTTAAAGGCTGTTATATCAAAGACCAGGATTGCAACCCCTGCTTTATTTTGCTTTCCATTTGCTTTGCAGATCTTCATCCAGTCTTTTATTTTGAGCCTATGTATATCTTTGCATGTGAGATGGGTCTCCTTAATACAGCAACTGATAGATCTTGACTCTTTATCCAATTTGCCAGTTCATGTCTTTTAATTGTGGTATATATAGCCCATTTACATTTAAGGTTAATATTGTTATTTGTGAATTTGATCCTGTCATTATGATGCTAGCTGGTTATTTTGCCTGCTAATTGATGCAGTTTCTTCATAGCATTGATGGCCTTTACAATTTGGCATGTTTTTCAGTGGCTGGTACTAGTTGTTCCTATCTGTGTTTAGTGCTTCCTTCAGGAGCTCTTGTAGGGCAGGCCTGGTGGTGACAAAATCTCTCAGCATTTGCTTGTCTGGAAATGATTTTATTTCTCCTTCATTTGTGAAGCTTAGTTTGGCTGGATACAAAATTCTGTGTTGAAAATTCTTTTCTTTAAGAATGTTGAATATTGGCCCCCACTCTCTTCTGGTTTGTAGAGTTTCTGCAGAGAGATATGCTGTTAGTCTGATCGGCTTCCCCTTGTGGGTAACAGGACTCTTTCTCTCTGGCTGCCCTTAACATTTTTTCCTTCATTTCAACCTTGGTGGATCTGACAATTATGTGTCTTGGGGTTGCTCTTCTCGAGGAATATCTTTGTGCTATTCTCTGTATTTCCTGAATTTCAATGTTGTCCTGCCTTCCTACTTTGGGGAAGTTCTCCTGGATAAGATCCTGAAGAGTGTTTTCTTACTTGGTTCCATTCTCTCCATCACTTTCAGGCACACCAATCAAATGTAGATTTGGTCTTTTCACATAGTCCCATATTTCTTGGAGGTTTTGTTTCTTTCTTTTCCCTCATTTTTCTCTAATCTTGTCTTCTCAGTTTATTTCATTAGTTTGATCTTCAATCACTGATATCCTTTCTTCCACTTGATTGAATCAGCTATTGAAGCTTGTGTATGCTTCACAAAGTTCTCGTACTATGGTTTTCAGTTCCACTAGGTCATTTAAGCTCTTCTCTACACTGGTTATTCTAGTTAGCTGTTCGTCTAACCTTTTTTCAAGGTTTTTAGCTTCCTTGTGATGCATTAGAACATGCTCCTTTGGCTCATAGAAGTCTGTTATTACCGACCTTCTGAAGCCTACTTCTGTCAACTTGTCAAACTCATTCTCCTTCCAGTTTTGTTCCCTTTCTGGTGAGGAGTTGTGTTGCTTTGGAGGAGAAGAGGCATTGTGGGTTTTGTTATTTTCAGCCATTCAGCTCTGGTTTCTCCCCATCTTTGTGGTTTTATTTACCTTTGGTCTTTGATGTTTTTGACCTATGTATGGGGTTTTGGTGTGGATGTCCTTTTTGTTGATGTTGATGCTGTTCCTTTCTGTTTGTTAGTTTTCCTTCTAACAGACAGGCTCCTCAGCTGCAGGCCTGTTGGAGTTTGCTGGAGGTCCACTCCAGACCCTGTTTGCCTGGGTATCACCAGCAGAGGCTGCAGAATAGCAAATATTGCTGCCTGATCCTTCCTCTGGGAGCTTTCATCCCAGAGGGGCACTCACCTGCATGAGGTGTCTGTTGGCCCCTACTGGGAGGTGTCAGGCTACATGGGGGTCAGGGACCCACTTAAGGAGGCAGTCTGTCCATTATCGGAACTCGAATGCCATGCTGGGAGAACCTATGCTCTCTTCAGAGCTGTCAGGCAGAGACGTTTAAGTCTGGAGAAGCTGTCTGCTGCCTTTTGATCAGATATGCCCTTCCCCCAGAGGTGGAATCTAGAGAGGCAATAGGCCTTGCTCAGCTGTGGTGGGCTCTGCCCAGTTCGAGCTTCCCTGCCAGTTTGTGTACACTGTGAACATAGAACGGCCTACTCAAGCCTCAGCAATGGTGGATGCCCCTCCCCCTGCCAAGCTCCCACATCCCAGTGAGTAAGGTTCCGTGGGGGTGGAACCCACTGAATCAGTTACGGGAGGGCATCTCCTTGTCTGTCGGTTGTGAAGACCATAGGAAAAGTATGGTACTTGGGCAGGAGTGTACCACTCCTCCAGGTACAGTCACTCATGGCTTCCCTTGGCTAGGAAAGGGAAGTCCCCTGATTCTTTGCACTTCCTGGGTGAGGTGATGCCCTGCCCTGCTTTGGCTTGCCCTCTGTGGGCTGAACCCACTTTCCAACCTGTCCCAATGAGATGAACCAGTTACCTATGTTGGAAATTCAGAAATTACCCATCTTCTGCATCAATCTCACTGGGAACTGTAGACTGGAGCTGTTTCTATTTGGCCATCTTGGAAGTGACTGTGTTTTCTAATTTATGTAAGCAGAAATCTGGAGAACAGGCACAGGAATGGATATTAAGGATATGGAATAATGGTGGAAGGGAAATAAAGATGGATCAGGCTGAATTTATTGAAATATGGAACAAAAGATGGCCCATTGTGAGCATGCTGGAAATGTCTGATCTCCCTTGGTTTAATGTAGAGGGATGGATCCGAAGGCTTAGGGAGATTGGAATGCTGGAGTGGATTAGTCACTTTAGACCTACTCATCCCGGGCAGGGGGTGGGTGGTGGTTCCAAAAGACAAAGCCTTGACCAAACTTTGCAAAATAGATTTGTGAGGGCAGCACCTGCATCCTTGAAAACCTCTGTGATTGCTCTTCTCTGTATGTCAGATCTTACAGTGGGAACTGCAGTCACTCAACCACAAAATTTAAGTGCAATGGGAATAATTGTATCCTGGGGAGGCAGAGGCAAAGTGGCAGTACTCAACTGTCAAAGGCTACATGAGCATAGTTACCATAATGGACAGCAGAAGTAAAACAGCAATCAAAATAGTCTGACATGTGTAGAGCTCTGGCACTGGTTAATCACAGTGTTCCTAGAATGAAATTAATAGGAAGCCTGCATTCTTACTTAGTTTGTATAAGCAGAAATCTTCCAGGTCGATTGAACAAAACACTAATTTGAATTATAAAAATATAGAATCATGGCCCTTCAATGAATTTCCAGACTTGAACGGGTTTACAGACCGAGAACTCCTTGAATGAAGAGGAGGCAGTGTCCCTTTGAGGTAGGGTCCCACTGCTCTACTGACAATTTATACTGTTAATCTTTCTTCCATTTTCCTCAAGGAGACCTTCAGCCTTTTACCAGAGTAACTGTACTGGGGACAGGAGAAAAATCAGATTTCTCAGGGACTACTGGACACTGGCTCTGAACTGATGTTGATTCCGCGGGACCCAAAACGTCATTGTGGTTCTCCCGTTAAAGTTGAGGCTTATGGAGGTCAGGTAATTAAATGGAATTATAGCTCAGGTTTGATTTACGGTGGGTCCAGTTGGTCTCTGTAATCATCCTGTGGTCATTTCCCCAATGCCAGAATGGATAATTGGCATAGACATAGATTTAGCAGGTGGCAGAATCCCCACATTGGCTCCCTGACTGGTAGGGTGAGGGCTATTATGGTGGAAAAGGCCAAATGAAAGATATTAGAGCTGCCTCTACCTAGAAAAATAGTAAGTCACAAATAATATTACATCCCTGGAGGGATTGCAGGGCTTAGTGTCACCATCAAGGACTTGGAAGATGGAGGGGTGGTGATTTCCATCACATTCCCATTCAGCTCTCCTGTTTGGCCTGTGCAGAAGACAGCTAGATCTTGGATAATGACAGTGGATTATCATAAGCTCAAATGGTGACTCCAATTGCAGCTGCTATACTAGATGTGGATTTATTGCTTGAACAAATTGAAACATGTCCTCATGCCTGGTATGCAGCCATTGATTTGGCAAATGCCTTTTTCTTCATTCCTGTCCATAAGGTCCACTGGAAACAATTTGACTTCAGCTGGTAAGGCCAGCAATATACATTTACTGTCCTACCTCAGGGGTACATCAACTTTTCAGCTTTTTGTAATAATCTTGTTTGCAGAGATCTTGATTGTTTTTTCCTTCCACAGGATATCACACTGATCCATTACATTGATGACATTATGCTGGCCAGGCATGGTGGCTCACGCCTGTAATCCCAGCACTTTGGGAGGCTGAGGCGGGTGGATCACCTGAGGTCGGGAGTCGAGACCAGTCTGATCTACATGGAGAAACCCCGTCTCTACTAAAAATACAAAATTAGCTGGGCATGGTGGTGCATATGCCTGTAATCCTAGCTACTTGGGAGGCTGAGGGAGGAAAATCACCTGAACGCAGGAGACGGAGGTTGCAGTGAGCCGAGATCAATCCATTGCACTCCAGCCTGGGCAACAGAGTGAAACTCTTTCTCAAAAAACAAACAAAAAATAAAACAAACAAACAAACAAAAAACCGATGGATGACATTATCCTGATTGGCTTCAATGAGTGAGAAGTAGCAAACACACTGTACTTATTGGTGACACATTTGCATGCCAGGCAACTGGAAATGAATCTGACTGAAATCCAGGGACCTTCTACCTCAGTAAAGTTTCTAGGGGTCCAGTAATATGGGGCCTGTCTAGATATTTCTTCTAAGGTGAAAGATTTGTTGCTGCATTAGGCTCCTCCTAAAACCAAGAAAGAGGCACAACGTCTAGTTGGTCTATTTAAGTTTTAAAGGCAGCACATTCCTCATTTGGATGTGTTAATCTGGCCCATTTATTGAGTGACCCAAAAAGCTGCCAGTTTTGTGTAGGTCCAGAACAGGAGAGGGCTCTGCTACAGGTCCAGGCTGCTGTGCAAGCCCTCTGCCACTTGGGCCATATTAACCCAGCAGATCCAATGGTGCTTGAGGTGTTGGTGGCATATAGGGATGCTGTTTGGAGCCTTTGGTATGCCCCTGTAGGTGAATCACAGTGGAGGCCTCTAGGATTTTGGAGCGAGACTCTGCTATCTTCCGCAGATAACTACTCTTCTTTTAAAAGACAGTTCTTGGCCTGTTACTGGGCTTTGGTATAAATGAATGTTTGGGTCATCAAGTCTCCATGTGACCTGAACTGCTTATCATTGAACTGCACAGCAGCATCCTATCATCAAATGAAAGTGTTATGTAGGTGATCATCCTTAAGCAGGCTCTGAGGGCACAGGTAAGTTACAGGAGGAAGTGGCTCACATATCCATGGTCTCTACTCCTGCCATCCTGCCTTCTCTACCCCAGCCTGCACCAATGGCCTCATGGGGAGTTCCCTATGATTACTTGACAGAGGAAAAGAAGGCTAGGGCCTGTTTCACAGATGGTTCTGCATGATATGCAGGCACCACCTGAAAGTGAACACCTGCAGCACTATAGCCCTTTTCTAGAACATCCCAGAAGGAGAGAGGTGAAAGGAAATCTTCCCAGTGAGAAGAACCTCAAACAGTACAGCTAGTTGTGCACTTTGCTTGGAAGGAGATGTGGTCAGATGTGCAATTATTTATTGATTCATGGGCTGTAGCCAATGATTTCAATGGTCATGGATTTGGAAGAAGTATGATTGGAAAATTGGTGACAAAGAAATTTGGGGAAGAAATATAGATGGACCTCTCTGAGCGGTCAAAAACTGTGAATATATTTGTATCCCTTGTGAGTGCTTGCCAAAGTTACCTCAGCAGAGGAGGAGTTCAATGATCAAGTGGATAGAATGGCTTGTTCTGTGGACACCACACAGTCTCTTTCCCCAGCCACCCCTGTCATTGCCTAATGGTCATGGTGGCAGGGATGGAGGTTACACATGGGCTCAGCAACATGGACTTCCACTCACCAAGTCTGACCTGGTTATGCCACCACTAAGTGCCTAATTTTCAAGGAGCAGAGACCAAAATTGAGCACTCAACATGGCACCATTCCCTGGTGTGATCAGCCACCTACTTGGTGACAAGTTGATTATATTAGACCTCTTCCATCATGGAAAGAACAGTGGTCTGTCCTCACTGGAATAGACAATTACTCTGGGTATATTGTCTATCCTGCACTCAATGGGTTTGCCTATCCTGCACTCAATGCTTCTGCCAGGACTACCATCCGTGGATTCACAAAATGCCTTATCCACTGTCATGGTATTCCACACAGCATTGTCTCTGACTGAGGCACTCACTTTACAGCTAAAGAAGTGTAGCAATATGCTCATTGTCATGCAATTTATCAGTCTTACCATGTTTCCCATCATCCTCAAACAGCCAGATTGATAGAGTGGTGGAATGGCCTTTTGAAGTGACAGTTACAATCACAATTAGATGACAATACTTTGCAGGGTGGTGCATGCCCTGAATCAGCGTCCAATATATGGTACTGTTTCTCCCATTGCTAGGATTCATGGGTCCAGGAATCAAGGGGTGGAATTGGAAGTGGCACTACTCACCATCACCCCTAGTTACCCACTAGCAAAATTTTTGCTTCCTGTTCGCATGACATTATGTTCTGCTGACTTAGAAGTCTTGGTCCCAGAGGAGAAATGCTGCCGTAAGGAGACACAACAATGATTCCATTAAATTGGAGATTAGGATTACCACCTGGCCATTTTGGGCTCTTCCTACCTCTAGGTCAACAGGGAAAGAAAAGAGTTAGTGTTGGCTGGGGTGATTTACCTGGACTATCAAGATGAAATCAATCTACTACTCCACAATGGAGGTAAGAAAGAATATGCACGGAAGATCCTTTGGGGTGTCTCTTAGTAGAACCATGCCCAGTAATTAAAGTCAATGGGAAACTACAACAGACCAATGCAGGCAAGACTACAAATGGCTCAGATCCTTCACGAATGAAAGTTTTGGTCATTCCACCAGGTGAAAAACCACAATTCACTGAGATGCTTGCTGAAGGCAAAGAAAATACAGAATGGGTAGTAGAAAGTAGTCGTCAGTACCAGCTATGACCATGTGACCAGTGACCAGTGGCAGAAATGAAGACTGTAATTTTCATGAGTATTTCCTCCTCATTTTGTTAAGAACATGTTTGTGCATGTACACACTTGTACTTAGAAAATATCTTCATTTTATTTTCTTTCTTTTTCTTATCATGTGACATAAGATTTATCATGTGACATAAGACTTCGTATCAGCACTTAAGTGTTGTTAAGTTTATGTAATAGCATTTAGGTTAAGTGCGCTTCTGGTTGTACAAAGGATAAGTGTATTATGTTAGGCATAATTATGACTTTATTATTGTCTTTATCTGAAGATTATGTGTGATTTCAGGAGATGAGTGTTGGTTGAAGTGACTGGGGTGGACTTGTGATGGTTAATATTGAGTGTCAACTTGATTGAATTGAAAGATGCAAAGTATTTTTCCTCTGTGTGTTTGCGAGGGTGTTGCCAAAGAAAATTAACATTTGAGTCCGTGGATTTGGAAACACAATCCCATCCTGAATCTGGGTGGGCACCATCTAATCCGCTACCAGTGTGGCCAGGATAAAGCAGGCAGAAGAAACTGGAATGGACAGACTTGCTGAGTCTTCGGGCCTTCATCTTTCTCCTGTACTGGATGCTTCCTGCCCTTGAACACATCAGACTCCAAGTTTTTCAGATTTTGGACTCTTGAACTTACAGCAGTGATTTTCCAGGGGCTCTTGGGCCTTTGGCCACAGACTGAAGTTTGCACTGTCAGCTTCCCTACTTTTAAGGTTTTAGGACTCGGACTGGCTTTCTTGCTCCTCAGCTTGCAGACAGCCTGTGGTGGGACTTTGCCTTGTGATCGTGTGAGTCAATAATCCTTAATAAACTCCCTTTTATATATACATCTATTCTAGTAGTTCTGTCCCTCTAGAGAATCCTCACTAATACTCCCACTTTCTTATTAAGGTAATTTGTTTCTTCCTTGTTAATTTGTTTAAGTTCCTTATAGTTTCTGGATATTAGACCTTTGTCAGATAATGTTTGTAAAATATGGACTAACCTCCAATTCTGTAGGTTATCTGCTTACTCCGTTGATAATTCCTTTTGTTGTGCAGAAGATCTTTAGCTTACTTCGGTGCCATTTGTCAAGTTTTGCTTTTGTTGCAATTGCTTCTGGCATGTTTGTCATGAAACCTTTGCCAGGGTATATGTCCAGAATGTTCTGTTTTATGTTTTGTTCAAGGGGATTTTTAGTTTTAGGTTTTATATTTAAGTCTTTAATCCATCCTGAGTTATTTTTTCTGTATGGTGTAAGGAAGATATCCAGTTTGATCTGCATATGGCTAGCCAGTTATCTCAACACCACTTATTGAATAGGTTCCACCTTACTTGTATTTGTCAACTTGGTCAAATATAAGATAGTCGTAGGTGTGTGGCTTTATTTCTCAGATCTCAATTCTGTTCCCTTGGTCTGTGTGTTTATTTTTGTTCTGGTTCCATGCTCTTTTGATTGCTGTATTCTTATAGTATGATTTAAAGTTGGATGATGTGATGCCCTTAGTTTTGTGTTTTTTTTTTTTTTTTTTTTTTTTTAACTTGGGTCACAATTGCTTTGGCTATTTGGGCTCTTTTTGGTTCCATGTGTATTTGAAAAGTTTTCTTTAACTCCTTAAAAAATGCAATTGGTAGCTTAATTGAAATAACATTAAATCTATAAATTGTTTTGGGCAATATAGCTATTTTAACAATATTGATTCTTCCTATTCACGAGCATTTAAGAGTTTGTTTCATTTCTGATTTCTTTCCGCAGTGTTTTGTAGTTGTCGTTATAGAGGTCATTTACCTCCCTAGTTAGCTATATTCCTAGGTATATTTCTTTTATATATATTTTATATTTCTTTTGTGTGACAATTGTTAAAGGGATTGCTGGATTTGAGTTTCAGTTTTGGTATTATTGGTGTATAGAAATGCCACTTACATTTGTACATTGATTTTTATTCTGAAACTTTGCTGGAGTTGTTTATTAGACCTAGGAGCCTGATTTTTTTACTTTTTCACATAGTTTATTACATCTCAATTTCTTAGTTCAACTTTGATTTTGCTTATTTTTTTTTGTCTACTGCTAGCTTTAGGCTGGATTTGCTATTGTATTTCTAGTCCATCTATGTTTAATGTAACATTGTTAATTTGAGATCTTTCTGCCTTTTTTGATGTGGGCATTTAGTGGCATAAACTCTTAACACTGCTTTCACTGTGTTCCCATCATTCTGGTATGTTGTATCTTTGCTTTCATTAGTTTCAAACAACTTTTTGATTTTTGTCTTAAATTCATTGTTTACACAAAAGTAATTATGTAACAGGTTAATTTCCATGTAATTATTAGGTTTTGAGTGATCTTCTTAGTATTGATTTTAATTTTTATTTCACTGTATTCCAAGAGTGTGGTTAGTATGATTTCAGTTTTTTTTAATTTTCTGAAAATTGCCCTATGGTTCAGCATGTAGTTGATTTCAGAGTATATTCCATGTGCAGAGAAGAAGAATGTATAATTGAACCCTCAGCACAGCACAGTGGCTCTTCAAAAATGTGGCCAGACTGCTTTTTGAAGCAGGTCTCTAATCCCATTTCTCCTCACTTGGTGAAACCTCCCAGCTAGAATCTCCAGCTACCCTGACAGTGTTCTCCAGCTAACAGAGATTTCAAACCTCCCCAGGACAGAGCTCCCAGGGGGAGAGGCAGGCCACCATCTTGAATTTTTAGCTATTTTGGTGATGGAGCCATTCTGGTCTTTGGGCTTTGGAGAGTCTGAGAAAATAGGAGTCTGAAGTAGACTCCAAGCACAACAGAGCTGCTCTATGAAAATATGGCCAGACTACTTTTTAAGTAGTCTGGGTTTCCGATTCCATTTCTCCTCACTGGCCAGGACCTCATGTATTAATCTGTTCTCTTTCTGCTTACAAAGTTATATCTGCGAGTGGATAAATTATAAAGGAAAGAGGTTTAAGTGACTCACAGTTCCACAGGGCTGGGGAGGCCTCAGGGAACTTACAATCATGGAAGAAGGGGAAGAAAACACATCCTTTTACACATGGTGGCAGCAAGGAAAAATGCAGAGTGAAGAGGGAAAAAACCCCTTCTAAAACCATCAGATATTGGGAGAATTCACTCACTATCATGAGAACAACATGGAGATAACTTCCCCATGATTCAATTATCTCCCACTTGGGTCCCTTCCACCACATGTGGGTATTATGGTAACTGGAGTTTGAGATGAGATTTGGGTGGGGACATAGCCAAACCATTTTATTCCACCTCTGGTTCCTCTCAAATCTCATGTCCTCACAATTTAAAACAAAATTTTTCTCTTCCAACAGTTTCCCAAAGCCTTAACTCATTCCAGCATTAACTCAAAAGTCCAAGTCCAAAGTCTTAGCTGAGGCAAGGCAAGTGCCTTCTGCCAATGAGCCTGTAAAATTAAAAGCAAGTTAGTTATTTCCCAGATACAATGAGGGTACAGGCATTGGGTAGATCCACCCATTCCAAATGAAAGAAATTGGCCAAAACAAAGGGGCTTCAGGCCCCATCCAAGTCCAAAATCCAACAGGGCAGTAATTAAAGTTCCAAAATAATCTACTTTGGCTCCATGTCTCACATCAAGGATATGCTGATACAAGAGGTGGGCTCCCATTGCGATACAAGAGTTGGACTCCTATGGCCTTGGGCAGCTCTGCCTCTGTGGCATTGCAGGGTACATTTCCCCCACCTAGCTGCTTTCACTTGCTGGCATTGAGTTTCTGGGCCTTTCTAGGTGCACAGTGGAAGCTGACAGTGGTCTAGAGGATGGTGGCCATCCTCTCACAGCTCCACTAGGAAATGCCCCAGTGGGAACTCTGTGTGGGGGCTCCAACCCCACATTTTCCTTCCACACTGCCCTAGCAGAGGTTCTCCATGAGGGCACTGCCCCTGCAGCAAACTTCTTCCTGGATGTCCAGGCATTTCTACAATCCTCTGAAATCTAGGTAGAGGTTCCCAAACCTCAATTCTTGACTTCTGTGCACCTGCAGTCCCAACACCATGTGAAAGCTGTTAAAGCTATGGGCTTGCACTCTCTGAAGCAATGACCCGAGCTGTACCTTGGCCCCTTTTAGCCACAACTGGACCAGCTGCGATACAGAAAACAAAGTCCCTGGGCTGCACACAGCAGTAGGGCCTTGGGCTCATGAAACCATTTTTTTCCTCCTAGGCCTCGGGTCTGTGATGGGAGGGGTTCAGTGAAGGTTTCTGACATGGCTTGGAGATATTTTCCCATTGTCTTGATGATTAACATTCAGCTCCTTGTTACTTATGCAAATTTCTACAGCAGGCTTGAATTTCTCCCCAGAAAATTGATTTTTCTTTACTGTAGCATCAGCAGGCTGCACATTTTGCAAACTTTTGTGCTCTGTTTCCTCTTGAATGCTTTTCTGCTTAGAAATTTCTTCTGCCAGGAGGCACAACAAAAAAAGAGAATTTTAGACCAATATCCCTGATGAACATCAATGCAAAAATCCTCAATAAAATACTGGCAAACCTAATCCAGCAGCACATCAAAAAGCTTATCTACCATGACCAATTTGGCTTCATCCCTGGGATGCAAGGCTGGTTCAACATATGCAAATCAATAAACATCATCCAGCATATAAACAGAACCAAAGACAAAAACCACATGATTATCTCAATAGATACAGAAAAGACTTTTGACAAAATTCAACAGCCCTTCATTCTAAAAACTCTTAATAAATTCAGTATTGATGGGACATATCTCAAAATAATAAAAGCTATTTATAACAAACCCACAGCCAATATCATACTGAATGGGCAAAAACTAGAAGCATTCCCTTTGAAAACCGGCACAAGACAGGAATGCCCTCTCTCACCACTCCTATTCAACATAGTGTTGGAAGTTCTGGCCAAGGCAATCAAGCAGGAGAAAGAAATAAAGGGTATTCAATTAGGAAAAGAGGAAGTCAAATTGTCTGTTTGCAGATGACATGATTGTATATTTAGAAACCCCCATCATCTCAGCCCAAAATCTCCTTAAGCTGATAAGCAACTTCAGCAGTCTCAGGATACAAAATCAATGTGCAAAAATCACAAGCATTCTTATGCACCAATAACAGACAAGCAGAGAGCCAAATCATGAGTGAATTCCCATTCACAATTGCTTCAAAGAGAATAAAATACCTAGGAATCCAACTTACAAGGGATGTAAAGGAGCTCTTCAAGGAGAACAAACCACTGCTCAATGAAATAAAAGAGGACACAAACAAATGGAACAACATTCCATGCTCATGGATAGGAAGAATCAATATTGTGAAAATGGCCATTCTGTCCAAGGTAATTTATAGATTCAATGCCATCCCCATCAAGCTACCAGTGACTTTCTTCACAGAATTGGAAAAAACTACTTTAAAGTTCATATGGAACCAAAAAAGAGCCCGCATTGCCAAGACAATCCTAAGCCAAAAGAACAAGCTGGAGCCATCCTGCTACCTGACTTCAAACTATACTACAAGGCTAAAGTAATCAAAACAGCATGGTACTGGTACCAAAACAGAGATATAGACCAATGGAACAGAATAGAGCCCTCGGAAATAATACCATACATCTACAACCATCTGATATTTGACAAAGCTGACAGAAACAAGAAATGGGGAAAGGATTCCCTATTTAATAAATGGTGCTGGGAAAACTGGCTAGCCATATGTAGAAAGCTGAAACTGGATCCCTTCCTTACACCTTACACAAAAATTAATTCAGCACTCAAGGGGGATAGTAGCCCACCCTTCTAGATATTTGAGATGGAATACAGCTGCAACTGTGAGGAAACATAGTGGAGCTACACAGCTGAACAAGAGTCTATCAACTGACCAAAAACCCTAGGCACCAACTACTGGATCATGCCCCCAAAGCTTCAACACCAAAAATAACTCACTGAAATACCGTCCCAGTGAGAGCAAATACAAGAAGTCAGCTTCAAATAAAGACCCTGCACAAAGTTTTAACCATGTGAAAACATCCAGAAAAGAAGTCTATTGATTTTACTCAATCTACACTGCAGCTAAAAGAACACCCCCATGCACAGATGAGAAAGAACCCATGCAGGAACTCCAGTAACTCAAACAGCCAAAGTGTCATATGTCCTATAAATGACCACACCAGTTCTCCAACGGATCTTAACTAGGCAGAGCTGACTGAAATGACAGAAATAGAATTTGGAATATGGATAAAAACAAAGATCACTGAGATTCAGTATGACAGCAAAACCCAACCCAAGGAAACTAAGAATTACAATAAAATAATACAGGAGCTGAACAATGAAATTATATATATATATATATATATATATACACACACACACACACACACACACACACACACACACACCCCAACAAACCTGTAAGGGCCAAAAAACACAATAAAAGAATTTCACAATGAAATCACAAGTATTAACAGCAGAACAGACCAAGTTGAGAAAAAGAAATTCAGAACTTAAAGACTACATCTCTGAAATAAGACAGTCAGACAAAAATAGAAAGAAAAAAAAAAAAAGAAAAGAAAAAAGAATGAAGAATGAACAAAACTTCCAAGAAATATGGGATTATATAAAGAGGCTAAATCTATGAATCATTGGCACCTCTGAAAGGGAGAGGGATAAAGCAAACAATGTGGAAAAAATATTTCAAGGTATTATCCAAGAAAACTGCAAACTTGCTAGGGAGGCCACCAGTCAAATTCAAAAAATACAGAGAACTCCTGCAAGATTCTACATGAGAAGATCATTCCCAAGGCATCTAATAGTTAAATTTTCCAAGGTTGAAATGAAGGAAAGAATGGGAAAGAATGAAAAAGGCAGCTAGAGAGAAAGGGCAGGTCACCTACAAAGAGATCCTCATCAGACTAACAACAGACCTCTTAGCTGAAAACCTAAAAGCCAGAAGAGATTGTGGGCCTATATCCAACATTCTCAAAGAAAAAGTATCTTCAATCAAAAACTTTATATCCAGCCAAACTAAGCTTCCTAAGCGAAGGAGAAATAAGATTCTTTTTAGAGGGGGAGGGGACAAGATGGCCAAATAGTAACAACTGTGGTCTGCAGCGCCCAGTGAAACTAATACAGAAGGCAGATGATTTCTGCATTTCCAACCGAGGTACCCAGTTCATCACATTGAGACTGGTTAGGTAGTGGATCCAACCCACTGAGGGCAAGCAGAAGCAGGGTGGGGTATTGCTTCACCTGGGAAGTGCAAGGAGCCAGGGTCCTCCCTCCCCAAGCCAAGGGAAGCCATGAAGGACTGTGCTACCCAGCCAGGTTACTACTCTTTTTCCATGGTTTTTGCAATCTTCAGATCAGGAGACTCCCTAATGTGCCTACACTGCCAGGGCCCTGGTTTTCAAGCACAAAACTGGGTGGCTGTTTGGGCAGACACTCAGCTAGCTGAAGGTTTTTTTTTTCATACCCCAGTGGCACCTGGAATCCCAGTGAGACAGACCGTTGACTCCCCCAGAAAGGGGACTGAAGCCAGGGAGCCAAGTGGTCTCGCTCAGTGGGTCCCACTCCCATGGAGCCCAGCAAGCTAAGAACAACTGGCTTGAAATTCTCACTGCCAGCAGAACAGTCTGCAGTTGACCTGGGAGGAACAAGCTCAGTGGCGGGAAGGGCATCCACCATTACTGAGGCTTTAGTAGGCAGTTCTCCCCTGACAGTGCTAAGGAGGCTGGGAGGTCTGAACTGGGCACAGAAAAGCATCTGTGGCCAGACTGTTTCTCTATATTCCTCCTCACTGGGCAGGATAGGTAACAGCTCCAGCCAGGGACTTAGAGACAAAACCCTCATCTCCCTGGGACAGAGCATTTGGGGAAAGGGGCAGCTGTGGGTGCAGTTTCAGCGGATTTAATTGTTACTGCCTGTCAGCTCTGAAGAGAGCAGCTGATCCTGACAGTAGGGATTCTCCCAGCACAGTGCACAAGCTCTGTTAAGAGACAGATTGCCTCCTGAAGTGCATCTCTGACACCCATGCCTCCTGACTGGAAGAAACCTCTCAACAGGGGTCAACAGACACCTCATACAGGAGAGCTCTGGCTGTTATCAGGCCAGGCCCCTCTGGGATGAAGCTTCCAGAGGAAGGAGCAGCCAGCAATCTTTCCTGTTCTGCAGCCTCCACTGGTGATACCCAGGCAAACAGGGTCTAAAGTGGACCCCTAGCAAACTGCAGCAGACCTGCAGAAGAGAACACTGACTGTTAGAAGAAAAATTAACAAACAGAAAGCAACAACACCAACATCAACATAAAGAATCCAGATAAAACCCCCATCCAAAGGTCATCGGCCTCAAAGATCAAAGGTAGATAAATGCACAAAGATGAGGGGGGGAAAAAAAAAAAAAAAAAAAAAACCAGTACAAAGATGCTGAAAATTACAAAAACAAGAATGCTTCTTCTCCTCCAAATGATCACAACTTCTCTTCAGCAAGGACACAAAACTGGATGGAAAATGAGATTGACAATTTGACATAAGCAGGCTTCAGAAGGTGGGTAATAACAAACTCCTCTGAGCTAAAGGAGCATTTTCTAACCCAATGCAAGGAAGCTAAGAACCTCGATAAAAGATTACAGGAACTGCTAACTAGAACAACCAGTTTCAAGAGAAACATAAATGACCTGATGGAGCTGAAAAAAACAGCACTAGAACTTTGTGAAGCATACACAAAGTGTCCATTGCCGTATCAATCAAGCAGAAGAAAGGATATCAGAGATTGGAGATCAACTTACAGAAATAAGGCAAGAAGACAAGATTAGAGGAAAAAGGATAACAAAGAATTAACAAAACCTCCAAGAAATATGCAACTATGTACAAAGACCCAAACTACGATTGATTGATGTACCTGAAAGTTAACAGCGAGAATGGAACCAAATTGGAAAACACCTTCAGGGTATTATCCAGGAGAACTTCCCCAACCTAGCAAGACAGGCCAACATTAAAATTCAGCAAATACAGAGAACACTACTAAGTTACTCCTCAAAAAGTGCAACCCTAAGACATATAATCATCAGATTCTCCAAGGTTGAAACAAAGAATGTGAGGAAGTAGAAATATTTTTACACTGTTGGTGGAAGTATAAATTAGTTCAACCATTGTGGAAGACAGTGTGGCAATTCCTCAAGGATCTGGAACCAGAAATACCATTTGACCCAGCAATCCCATTACTGGGTATATACCCAAAGGATTATAAATTATTCTTCTATAAAGATGTGTTTTATTGCAGCACTATTTACAGTAGCAAAGACTTGGAACCAAATCCAAATCCCCATCAATAATAGACTGGATAAAGTAAATGTAGCACATATACATCATGGAATACTATACAGCTATAAAAAAGAATGAGCTAATGTCCTTTGTAAGAACATGGATGAAACTGGTAACCATCATCCTCAGCAAGCTAACATGGGAACAGAAAATCAACCACTGCATGTTCCCACTCATAAGTGGGAGTTGAACAATGAGAACACATGGACACAGGGAGGGGAAAATCACACACCAGGGCTTGCCAGGGGGTGGGGAGCAAGGGGAGAGAGAACATTAGGACAAATTCCTGATGCATGCAGGGCTTAAAACATAGATGATGGGTTGATAGGTGCAGCACACCACCACAGCACATGTATACTTGTGTAACAAACCTGCACATTCTTCACATGTATTCCAGAATTTAAAGTGAAATTTAAAAAAAAAGAAAGAAAGAAAACCTAGGCAATACCATTCAGGAAATAGGCAAGGGCAAAACTTCATGACTAAAACACTGAAAGCAATTGCAACAAAAGCCAAAATTAACAAATGGGATCTAATCAAACTAAAGAGCTTCTACACAGCAAAAGAAACCATTATCAGCGTGAACAGGCAACCCACAGAATGGGAGAAAATTTTTGCAAGCTCCTCATCTGACAAAGATCTAATATCCAGACTCTAAGAGAAACTTAAACAAATTTAAAAGAAAAAAAACAGACAATCCCATCAAAAAGTGGGCAAAGGATATGAACAAATGCATCTCAAAGGAAGACATTTATATGGTTAACAAACATATGAAAAAAAGCTCATCATCATTGGTCATTAGAGAAATGTAAATCAAAACCACAATGAGATACCATCTCATGTCAGTTAGAATGGCAATTATTAAAAAGTCAGGGAACAACAGATGCTGGTGAGGATGTGGAGAAATAGAAATGCTTTCACACTCTTGGTGGGAGTGTAAATTAGTTCAAACATTGTGGAAGACAGTGTGGTGATTACTCAAGTATCTAGAACCAGAATTACCATTTGTCCCAGCGATCCCATTACTGAGTATATACCCAAAGGATTATAAATCATTCTACTATAAAGACACATGCCCACGTATGATTATTGCAGCACTATTTACATTAGCAAAGACTTGGAACCAGCCCAAATGCCCACCAACAATAGAGTAGATAAATAAAATGTAGTACATGTACACCATGGAATACTATGTAGCCATAAACATGAATGAGTTAATATCCTTTGCAGGGACATGGATGAAGCTGGAAGCCATCATTCTCAGCAAAGTAACACAGGAACAGAAAACTAAACACCACATGTTCTCATTCATAAGTAGGAGTTGAACAATGAGAACACACGAACACAGGGAGGGGACCATGACACACTGGGGCCTGTCATGGGGTGATGGTCAAGAGGTGGGAGAGGATTAGGACAAATACCTAATGCATGTGGGGCTTAAAATCTAGATAGGTGCAGCAAACCACCATGACACATGTATACCTATGTAACAAACCTGCAATTTCTACACATGTATCCCAGAACTTAAAGTAAAATAACAAAAGATCCCTTTTAGATAAGCAAATGTTGAGAATGCTTGTTACTACCAGAACAAACTGACAAGGGATCTTGAAAAGAGCACTAAATAGAGAAAGGAAAGACCACTACCAGCTAAAACAAAAGCACACTTAAACATATAGACACTGTAAAGCAAATACACAAAAAGTCAGCATGAAAACCAGCTAATGACACAATGACAGGATAAAATCCACACTTATCAATACTAACCTTGATGCAAACAGTCTAAATGCCCCATTTAAAAACAGAGTGAGAAGTCAGCATGAAAACCAGCTAATGACACAATGACAGGATAAAATCCACACTTATCAATACTAACCTTGATACAAACAGTCTAAATGCCCCATTTAAAAACAGAGTGAGAATGCAAGATGGCCAATTAGCTATGGTCTAGGGTACTCATAGAGAGAAATAAAAAGACGCAAGTTAATTCAACACCTTCAACTGATATACTTTGGTTCTTGCATTCTCAGTGAGAATGGAACCAAATTGGAAAACACACTTCAGGGTATTATCTAGGAGAACTTCCCCAGCCTAGCAAGACAGGCCAACGTTAAAATTCAGCAAATACAGAGAATACTACTCCGTGTTCTCTGTAGTGCCTAACACTACTAAGTGATTGGGCAAACAACTCAACCCACAGATAATGGAGAAAAGCAGAGGGAGCAATGGCCCATGGAGCCAAAGGAACCCCCATGCCCAACCAAGGGAAGTGGTGAGTGATTGTGTGACCCAGCCCAGGAAATTATGCTTCTCCCATGGATCTTAGCAACCCACAGATCAGGAGATACCATCATAAGCCCACACTACCAGGGCCTTTGGTGCAATACACAGAGCTGTGTAAAGTCTCAGTAGTGCTGCCACTCAGGCACACACAGGGACCCAGGAATTTTACATATTCTTGCCCCAGAATCACTGGCAAGGTGAAAAATCCATCCATCCATATCCATAGAAAGTGGGCTGATTCTGGGGAGCCAAGCAGCATCATTCTGCAGGCCCCACTTTACAGCACCTCACAAGTTAAGACTCTCTGATTTGGAATTCTAGCCAGCCAATGGCAACAGGCTAGAATCTGCCTGAGACAGGTTTAAGTTCCCAGGGGGAGGGGCTGCAACCATTACTGTGGTTTGGTAGACTCAGATTTTCAGCCTGCAGCTTTAGGGAATACAAATCGTCCAAAAGAGGAAGGGTCCCCGACAATGTAGCACAGATTCCTTGTCAGATTATGGCCAGACTGCTTCTTTAAGCAGGACTCTGGTTCATTGCTACTCACTGAGCAGGACCTCTCTGTGGGGGCTTCAGCCACTCCAGCCATGGTTCTATGTACAGAGCTCTGATCTCTCCCTGGGTAAGAGCTCACAGGGAGAGGAGCAGCTGCCATTTTTGCAATTCAGTTGACTTAGCTATTCCAGACTGCCAGCTTTGGAGAACATAAATGGTCAAGACAAGAAAGGGTACCCCCCAACACAGCATAACTGGCCTACCATAGCAGCCAGACTACTTATTTAAGCAAGTCTCTGATCCATTTCCTCTTGACTAGGTGAGAATTCTGAGCAGGGGTCTCCAACCACTTCATACTGGTGCATTCAGGCCAGAAAAATGTCACTACCACACTGGGATGGAGATTCCAGATAAAGAAGCTGGCTGCCATCTTTGCAGTTTTGCAGACTTCACTGGTGATCCCTCCTGGAATGGGAAGGACTGAGGCAACTAGAATCTGGAGTGGACCTCCAGAAAACCACAGCAGTTCTCTGGTAGAGTGTCCTGACTGTTCAAAGGAAAACAAACAAACAAAAAGAAACAACAACAATATAAACAAAAAAGACTCCGCAAAAACCGCATCCAAAGGTCAGCAACTTCAAAGGTTGCAGGTAGATAAGCCCAGAAAGATGAGAAACAATCAACACAAAAATGCTGAAAACTCAAAAAGTCAGAGTGCCCCCTTTTCTCCAAGTGACCACAACACCTCTCCAGCAAGGGCACAGAAATGGGCTGAGGTTGAGATGGCAGAATTGACCAAAGAAGGTTTCAGAAAGTGGGTAATGACAAACTTTTCTGAGCTAAAGGAGTATGTTGTAACGTAATGCAAAAAAGCTAAGAATTATAATAAAATAACACAGGAGCTGATAGCCAGAATAGCCAATTTTGAGAGAAACATAAATGACCTGATGGAGATGAAAAGAACAACAACTTCACAATGCAATCTCAAGTATCACTAGTAGAAATGAGTATGCAGAGGAAAAAATGTTAGAGCTTGAGGATTATTTTTTGAAATGAGACAGGCAGACAACAATAAAGAAGAATAAAAAAAGAATGAAAAAGTATAAACAAAACCTCTGAGAAATATGAGATTATGTAAAGAGACTGAACCTATGAGTAATTGAGGTACTTGAAAGAGATGGGGAGAATGGAACCAAGTTGAAAAACATGCTTCAGGAGAGCATGCTTCCAGTAGAACTTCGTCAGCATAGGAAGACAGGTCAACATTCAAATTTAGGAAATGCTGAAAACCCCAGTAACATACTCCATGAATAGATCAACACCAAGACACATAATCATCAGATTATCCAAGGTCAAAATAAAGAAAAAAATGTTAGGGGCACCAGAGAGAAAGGTCAGCTCACCTACAAAGGGAAACCCATCAGACTAACAGTGAACCTCTCAGGGGAAACCCTACAAGCCAGAAGAGATTGGGGCCAATATTCAATATTCTTAAAGAAAGAAATTTCCAACCCAGAATTTTATATGCAGCCAATTAGGCTTCACAAGCAAAAGGGAAATAAGATCCTTTTCAGACAAGCAAAGGCTGAAGGAAGTTGTCACCACGATGCTTGCCTTACAAGGGCTACCGAAGGAAGCACTAAATATGGAAAGAAAAATCCATTACCAGCCACTACAAAAACACACTAAAGTACACAGAAAAGTAAACTATGAAGCAACCACAAAAACGAGTCTGCAAAATAAACAGTTAACATCAGGATGACAGAATCAAATTCACACATCACAACACTAACCTTGAATGTAAATGATCTAAATGCCCCAATTGAAAGATACATAATGGCAAGCTAGATAAAGAGCCAAGGCTTATCAGTATGCTGTCTTCAAGAGACCCATCTCACATGCAAAGATTCAAAATAAAGGGATGAAGAAAAATTTACCAAGCAAATGGAAAACAAAAAGCAAGGAATGCAATCCTAGCTTCTGACAAAACAGATTTTAAACCAACAAAGATCACAAAAAGATAAAAAATGACATTACTTAGTGGGAAAGTGTTCAATTCAACAAGAACAGCTAACTATCCTAAATATATAAGCACCCAATACAGGAGCAGCCAGACTTAAAAAGCAAGTTTTTACAAATTTATAAAGAGACTTAGATTCCCAAACAATAATAGTGGGAGACATTAACACCCCCACTGACAATATTAGACAAATCATTATGACAGAAAATTAACAAAGAGATTAAGGACCTGAATGCAGCTCTGGATCAAGTGGGCCTGATAGATATCTACAGAACTCTCTACCTAAAAACAACAAAATACAGATTTTTCTCATCGCCACATAGCACTTACTCTGAAATTAATCACATAATCAGAAGTCAAGTACTCCTCAGCAAATGCAAAATATCTGATATCATAACAAACAGTCTCTCAGACCACAGCACAATCAAATTAGAACACAAGATTCAAAAAATTCAGTCAAAACCGAACAACTGCATGGACATTGAACAACATGCTCCTGAAGGACTCTTGGGTCAATAATACAATTAAGGCAGAAAACCAATGAGACCAAAGAGAAAATGTATCAGAATCTTTGGGACACAGTTAAAGCCATGTTAAGAGGGAAGTTTATAGCACTAAATGCCCACATCAAAAAGCTAGAAAGATCTCAAGTTAACAACCTGGCATCTCACATAAAAGAACTAGCGAACCAAGAGCAAGAAAATCCCAAAGTTAGCAGAAGACAAGAAATAATAAAGATCACAGCAGAAATGAAGGAGATAGAGACACAAAAACTCTTCAGAAAATCAACAAATCCAGTAGGTTTTTTTTTTTTTGAAAAAAGTAATAAAATAGATTACTAGCTAGACTGATAAAGAAGAGAACAGAGAAGAATCAATTAAGCACAATCCAAAAAGATAAGGGGAATATCACCACTAATGCAACAGAAATACAAACAACAATCAGAGTATACTATAAACACCTCTATGCACATAAACTAGAAAATCTAGAAGAAATTGATGTATTCCTGAACACATCCATCCTCTCACTGCTGAACCAGGAGGAAATTGAATCCCTGAAGAGACCAATAATGAATTCTGAAATATAGGCAGCAATAAATACCTACCAACCAAAAGAAGCCCAGAAACAGATGGATTCACAGCTCAATTCTATGAGAGGTACTAAGAAGAGCTGGTACCATTTCTACTGTGACTATTCCAAAAAAATGAAAACAAAGGGGACTTCTCCCTAACTCATTCTATGAAGCCAAGATTATCCTGATACCAAAATCTGGCAGAAATGTAACAAAAAGAAAATCTCAGGCCAATATCCTTGATAAACATCAATGCAAAAATAATCAACAAAATACCAGCAAATGGAATCCAGCAGCATATGAAAAACCATGTCCAACATGATCAAGTTGGCTTTAACCCTGAAATGCATAGTTGGTTCAACATATGCAAATCAATAAATTTGATTCAGTACACAAACATAACTAAAGATAAAAACTACGGTATTATCTCAATAGACACAGAAAAAGCCTTCAATGAAATTCAGCATCCCTTCATTCAAAAAACTCTCAATAAGCTAGGTGTTGAAAGAATATACCTCAAAATAATAAGAGCTATATATAACAAACTCACAGCCAATATCATACTGAGTAGGCAAAAGCTGGAAGCATTCCTCTTGAAAACTGACACAAGACAAGAATGCCTTCTCTCACCACTTCTGTTAAAATAATATTGGAAGTTCCGGCCAGGGCAATCAGGCAAGAGAAATAAATAAAAGTTATTCAATCGGGTAGAGAGGAAGTCTGATTATCTTTCTTTGCAGATCACATGATTCTATATCTAGAAAACCCCATCACCTCAGATAAAATCTTCTTAAGCTGATAAGCAACTTCAGCAGTCTGGGTGTACAAAATCAATGTGCAAAAATCACTATATTTTTATATTCCAAAAACAGGCAAGAAGAGGGCCAAATTATGAATGAATTTTCATTCACATTTGCTACAAAAAGAATAAATACCTAGGAATACAGCTAAACAGTGAAGTGAAGAACCTCTTCAAGGAGAACTACAAAGCACTGCTCAAGGAAATCAGGCAGGACACAAACAAATAAAAAATTCCATGCTCATAGATATAAAGAATCAATGTCATGAAATTTGCCATACTGCCCAGAATAATTTATAGATTCCATGCTATTCCCATTAAAATATCATTGATATTCTTCACAGAATTAGAAGAAACTATTTTAAAATTCGTATGAAACCAAAAAAGAGTCCATATAACCAAGACAATCCTAAGAAGAAAGAATAAAGCTGGAGGAATCACGCTACAGGACTTTAAACAATACTACAAGGCTATAGCAACCAAAAGAACATGGTACTGGTACAAGAACAGAGATGTAAATATTTAGAACAGAATAGAGAACTCAGAAATATACCCAAACTCACAACCATATGATCTTCAAACCTGACAAAAACAAGCAATGGGGAAATAGTTCTCTATTTAATAAAGGGTGCTGGGAGAAGTGGATATCTCTACTTAAAAAATTGAAACTGGACCCTTTCCTTACACAACATAAAACAATTTACTGAAGATGGATTAAAGATTTAAATATAAGACCCTTAATTATAAAAATCCTAGAAGTAAATCTAGGCAATATCATTCAGGATATAGGCACAGGCCAAGATTTTATAATGAAAACATCAAAATAAATTGCAATGAAAGCAAAAATTGACATATGGTATCTAATTAAATAAAGAGTTTCTCCACAGCAAAAGAAACTATCATCAGCAGTGAACAGACAACCTACGGAATGGGAGAAAATTTTTGCAATCTATACATCTAACAAAGGTCTAATATCCAGAGTCCACAAGGAACTTAAACAATTTATAAGAGAAAAACAAACAGCTCCATTAAAAAGTGGGCAAAGGGGCCACGCACGATGGCTCATGCCTGTAATCCCAGCACTTTGAGAGGCCGAGGCAGGCGGATCATGAGGTCAGGAGATCGAGACCATCCTGGCTAACATGGTGAAACCCCACCTCTACTAATAATACAAAAAATTAGCCAGGTGTGGTGGCACACGCCTGTAATCCCAGCTACTTGGGAGGCTGAGGCAGGAGAATTGCTAAAACCTGGCAGGTGGAGGTTGCAGTGAGCCGAGATCGTGCCACTGCATTCCAGAGTAGGCAACAGAGCGAGACTCTAAATAAATAAAATAAAATAAAATGTGGGCAAAGAACATAAACAGGCACTTCTCAAAAGAAGACTACATGCAGCCAACAAAAAATATTTTTTAAAGTTAAACATAACTGATTATCAAAGGAATACAAATCAAAACCACCATGAGATACCATGTCATGCAAGTCACAATGGTGATTATTAAAAAATCAACAAACAACAGACGTTGGTGAGGTTGCAGAGAAAAAGTTAAGCTTTTACATTGTGGGACTGTAAATTAGATCAAACATTGTGGTAGACAGTGTAGTGATTCCTCAAAGACCTAGAAGTAGAAATACCACTGGACCCAGGAATCCCATTACTGGATATATATCCAAAAGAATATAAATTATTCTACTATAAAACACACCCGTGCATATGTTTATTGCATCACTATTCCTAATAGCAAAGACATGGAATCAACCCAAATGACCATGAATGACAGACTGGATAAAAATGTGCACATAGGCCGGGCTGTGGCTCAAGCCTGTAATCCCAGCACTTTGGGAGGCCGACCGGCGATCACAAGGTCAGGAGATCAGACCATCCTGGCTAACACGGGTGAAACCCCGCCTCTACTAAAAATACAAAACTAGCCGGGCGTAGGTGGTACTGTAATCCCAGCTACTCTGGGAGGCTGAGGCAGGAGAATGGCGTGAACCGGGAGGCGGAGCTTGCAGTGAGCTGAGATCCGGCCACTGCACTCTAGCCTGGCGACAGAGCGAGACCCGCCTCAAAAAAAAAAAAAAAAAAAAAAAAAAAATGTGGTACATATACATGATGGAATACCATGCAACCATGAAAAGGAACAAGATCATGTTTTTCACAGGAACATGGATGGAGTTGGATGCCAGTATCCTTAGCAAACTAATGCAGGAACAGAAAATCAAACACTGCATGTTCTCACTTATAAATGGGAGCTGAATGATAAGAACACATGGACACATGGAAGGGCAACATCACAAACTGGGTCCTGCTGGGGGTCAGTGGGAGGAGTGAGAGTATCAGGAAGAATAGCTAATGGATGCTGGGCTTAATACCTAGGTGATGGGATGATTTGAGCAGCAAACCACCATGGTACACATTTACATTTACCCATCAGATTGGTAACATTTTAAAATGTGATAATGTAAAATTTGGCAATAATATGGGAAATGCATACTCTCACACTCAGCTGTTGGATACATATATTAAAAGATAATTTCAATAAGAATGCATATTCTGTAAAAATAAATAAATAGATAAATAAAACACACAGAGGGGGAAGCTGGATAAAAATTGAAGACCCAATTGTATGCTGTCTTTAGCAGACCCATCTCATACATAATGACACCCATAGGTTCACAATAAGTGGGTGGGGAAAAATCTATCAAGCTAATAGAAAACTGAAAAAATCAGGTATTGCAATTCTAACTTCAGAAAAAACAGACTTGAAACCAACAAAGATAACAAAAGACAAAGAAGGGCATTACATAATAATAAAGAGTTTAATTCAACAGGAAGACTTAACTATCTTAAATACATATGCAACCAACATAGGAGCACCCAGATTCATAAAGCAAATTTTTAGAGACATACAAAGAGATGTAGACTCTCACACAATTATAGTGGGAGATTTCAGAGCTCACAAACAATATCAGACAGATTATTGAGGCAGAAAATTAACAAACATATTGAGGGCCTGAACTTAACATTGGACCAAATGGATCTGATCGACCTCTAAGAACACTGCATGCAAAATAATGGAATATATATTCTTCCCATCATCGCATGGCACATACTGTAAAATCTACCACATAGTTGGGTATAAAACAATCTTCAGTAAAGGCAAAAGAAAACAAAATAATAGAAAACAGAAAAAATCAGGAATTGCAATCATTCAAAAATCATACCAAACACACTCTCAGTCCACAGCACAATAATAATAGAAGTCAAGACTAAAAAAACTTGCTCAAATTCATGCAATTACATAGAAATCAAATAACATGTTCCTGAATTATTTATAGGTGAATAATGAAATTAAGTCAGAAATCAAGAAATTTTTTTGAAACTAATGAGAACAAAGATACAACATACCAGAATCTCTGGGACACCACTAAGGCAGTGTTAAGAGGGAAATTCATAGCACTGAATACTCACATAAAAAATACAGAAATATCTCAAGTTAATAACTTAACATGACAACTGAAAGAATTAGCGAAAGAAGAACAAATCAACCCCAAACCCAGCAGATGACAAGAAGTAACCAAAATCGTAGCTGAACAGAAGGAAATCAGGACACGAAAAGCCATAAAAAAAATCAACAAATCTAGGAGTTGGTTTTGTATATATACAACTAATAAGATAGGCCACTACCTAGACTACTAAAAATGAAAGGGAAGAAAATTCAAATAAAAGCAATTAGAAATGATGAATAGGATAGTATCACTGACCCAACAGAAATAAAAATAAGCACCAGAAACTACTACAAACCCCTCTATGCACACAAACTAGAAAACCTACAAGAGATGGATAAATTCCTGGACACATACAACTTCCCAACACGGAATCAAAAGACATTAATTACTTGAAAAGATCAATAATGAGCTCTGAAACTGAGTCAATAATAAATAGCCTAACAACCAAGAAAAACCCAGGACCAGATGAATTCACAGCCAAATGCTACCAGATGTACAAAGAAGAGCTGGTACGATTCCTACCGAAACTCTTCCAAAAATTGAGAAGGATGGTCTCTTTCTCAAATCATTCTATGAGGTGAGCATTATCTTGATATGAAAATGTGGCAGAGACACAATAACAACAATAAAACACTTTAGGCCAATATCCTTGATGAATATTGATGCAAAAATTATCCACAAAATACATGCTAACCAAATCCAGCAGCACATCAAAAAGTTAATCCAGGCTGGGCATGGTGACTCACGCCTGTAATCCCAGCACTTTGGGAGGCTGATGCAGGTGAATCACTTGAGGTCAAGAGTTTAAGACTAGCCTGGCCAACATGGTGAAACCCTGTATCTACTATCTATACAAAAATTAGCCAGGTGTGGTGGCACATGACTGTAATCCCAGCTACTTGGGAGGCAGAGGCAGGAGAATTGCTTGAACCCCAGAAGTGGAGTTTGCTGTGAGCCGAAATCATGCCACTGCACTTCACCATGGGTGATAGGTTGAGTGAGAATCTGTCTCAAAAAAAAAAAAAAAAAAAAGTAATCACTAATTCCACCATGATCAAGTAGGCTTAATCTGCATGATGCAAGGTTGGTTCAACATGCGCAGATCAAAACATTTGATTCATCACATAAACAGAACTATAGACAAAAACCACATGAATATTTCAATAGATACAAAAATATCCTTTGATAAAATTCAACATCTTTTCATGCAAAAACTCTCAATAAACTAGGTATTGCAGGAACATACTTCAACATAGTTAGAGCCACCTATAACAACCCCACAGCCAACATTATACTGAATGGGCAATAGCTGGATGTTGTCCCCTTGAAAACAAGCACAAGACAAAGATGTCTTATCTCACCACTTCTATTCAACACAGTATTAGACATCCTAGCCAGAGCAAACAGGCAAGAGAAAGAAACAACGGACATTTAAATAAGAGAGAGGAATTCAAAGTATCTCTGGTTGCAGACAACATGATTCTATATTTAGAAAACCACATAGTCTCAGCCCCAAAGCTTCTTCAGCCCGCAAAAACAACTTTGGCAAATTTTCAGGATACCAAATTAATGTACAAAACTCACTAGCATTTTTATATGCAAATGGCAGCCAAACTGCAAGCCAAATCAGAGCAATTCCATTCATAATTGCCACAAAAATACTTGCAAATATAGCTAACCAGGTAAACATTGCCAAAGAAATCAGAAAAGACACAGACTAATTTTAAAAATCCTATGCTCATGAATAGAAATAATCAATATCATTAAAATGACCATACTGCCCAAACAACTTACAAATTCAATGCTATTCCTATCATACTACCAATGGAATTCTTCACAGAACTAGAAAAAAAAAACTACTTTAGAATTTATATGGAATAAAAAACAGAGCTTGAATAGCCAAGGCATTCCTAAGCACAATGGACAAAACTACAGGCATCATGTTACCCAACTTTAAACTATACTACAGGGATATGTTATCCAAAACAGCATGGTACTGGTACAAAAACAGGTACATAAACCAGTGAAATAGAATATAGAGACCAAAACAAGACCACACACCTATGACCATTAGATCTTCAACAAAGCTCACAAAAACAAGCAATCGAGAGAAGAATCCGTATTCTATAAATGGTGCTGGGATAACTGGTTAACCATCTGCAGAAGATTGAGGCTGGACCCTATCCTTACACTACATACAAAAATCAACTCAAGATGGATTTCAGTTTTAAATGTAATACCCAAAACTATAAAATCCTTTGATGACAACCTAGGCAATAACATCCAGGATATAGGATTGGGAAAAGATTTAATGAAAAAGACACCAAAAGCAATGGCAACAAGAGCAAAAATTGATAAATGGGATCTAATTTTCTTAAGAACTTCTACCCAGCAAAAGAAACTATCAGCAGAGTAAACAGACAATCTAAAGAATGAAAACAATTTTTCAGACTATGAATCTGGCCAAGTTCTAATATCCACATCTATAAGAAACTTAAACAAATTTACAAGAGAAAAGCAAACAACTCCATTAAAAAATGTGCAAAGGACATGAACAGACACTTCTTAAAAGAAGACAAACATGCAGCCAACAAGCATGTGAAAAACATCTCAATATCACTAATCATTAGAAAAATGCAAATCAAAACTACGAGATACCTTCTCACGCCAGACAGAATGGCTAGAAATAAAAAGTCAAAAAACAACAGATGCTGGCAAGATTGTGGAGAAAAGGGAACACTTATGCACTATTGCTGCAAGTGTAAATTTGTTCAACCATTGTGGAAAGCAGTATGTGGTTCCTCAAAGAGCCAAAAGCAGAAATACCATTTGGCCCAGTAATCGCATTACTGGGCATATACCCAGACTAATATAAATCATTCTACCATAAAGACACACACATAAAGACACACACATGCTCATTGTAGCACCAGTCACAATAGCAAAGACAAGGAATTAACTTAAATGACCATAGATTACAGATTGGATAAAGAAAATGTGGTATATATACACCATGGAATACTATGCAGCCATATAACAAGATCATGTCTTTTGTGGAAACGTGGATGAAGCTGGAGGCTATTATTCTTAGCTAACTAATGCAGGAACAGAAAACCAAATACTGCATGTTTTCACTCTTAAGTGAGAGCTAAATAATGAGAACTCATTGACACAAAGAAGGGAGGAACAAACACTGGAGTCTACTTGAGGGTGAAGGGTAGGAGAAGGGAGAGGAGCAGAAAACATTACTATTGGATACTAGGCTTACTACCTGGATGATGAACTTATCTGTATGACAAACTCCCATGACATGAGTTTAACCATATAACAAACTTTCACATGTAACCCCAAACCTAAATTAAAAGTTAAAAAAAAGAAACAAAGGAAAATTAAAGGCATACTCTTTTGTTTGGGGGTGCAGAGTTCTGTAGATGTCTGTTGGGTCAATTTGGTCAAGTGTCAAGTTCAAGTTCTGAATATCTTTGCTAGCTGTCTGCCTCATTGTTTTGTGTAGTAGTGATAGTGGGGTGTTGAAGTCATTGCATGTATGACAGGTCTCTTGAAGACAGCATATATTTGAGTCTTGTTTCTTTATTCAACTTGTCACTTTGCCTTTTAATTGGGAAATTTACATTTGAGATTAATATTGATTTGTGCAAACTTGGTCCTGTCATTGCATTGGTAGCTGATTATTATGCAGAATTCATTTTGTGTTTGCTTTATAGTTTCAATGGTCTATATACTTAAGTGCGTGTTGTGGTGGCCGGTCTTTTATTTCCATATTTAGTACTCCCTTTTAAAGGACCTCTTGTAAGGCAGGTCTGGTGGTAACATATTACCTTAAAATTTGCTTGTCTGAAAATATTTTATTTCTCCTTTGTTTACGAAACTTAGTTTGGCTGGATATGAAATTCTCGGTTGGAATTCCTTCTCTTTAAGAATGGGCAGATCCAAGATGGCCAAATAGGAACAGCTCCAGTCTACAGCTCCCAGCGTGAGTGACACAGAAGATGGGTGATTTCTGCATTTCCAAATGAGGTACTGGGTTCATCTCACTGGGGCTTGTTGGACAGTGGGTGCAGGAGAGTGGGTGCAGGCCACCAAGCGTGAGCCAAAGCAGGGTGAGGCATCACCTCACCCGGGAAGCACAAGGGGTCAGGGAATTCCCTTTCCTAGCCAAAGGAAGCTGTGACAGATGGCGCCTGGAAAATTGGGTCACTCCCACCCTAATACTGTGCTTTTCCAATGGGCTTAGCAAACGGCATACCAGGAGATTATATCTCACGCCTGGCTCAGAGGGTCCCATGCCCACAGAGCGTCACTCATTTCTGGCACAGCAGTCTGAGATCGAACTGCAAGGCCGGAGGAAGGCTGGGGGATGGCGCCCACCATTGCTGAGGCTTTAGTAGGTAAACAAAGTGGCCAGGAAGCTCAAACTGGGTGGAGCCCACCACAGCTCAAGGAGGCCTGCCTGCCTCTGTAGACTCCACCTCTGGGGGCAGGGCATAACCGAACAAAAGGCAGCAGAAACCTCTGCAGACTTAAATGTACCTGTCTGACAGATTTGAGAGAGTAATGGTTCTCCCAGCACAGAGTTTGAGATCTGAGAACGGACAGACTGCCTCCTCAAGAGGGTCCCTGACCCCCAAGTAGCCTAACTGGAAGGCACCCCCCAGTAGGAGCAGACTGACACCTCACATGGCCAAGTACTCCTCTGAGATGAAGCTTCCGGAGGGATGATCAGGCAGCAACATTTACTGTTCAGCAATATTCACTATTCTGCAGCCTCCACTGCTGATACCCAGGCAAACAGGGTCTGGAGTGGACCTCCAGCAAACTCCAACAGACCTGCAGCTGAGGGTCCTGACTGTTAGAAGGAAAACTAAAAAACAGAAAGGACATCCACACCAAAACCTCATCTGTACATCACCATCATCGAAGACCAAAGGTATATAAAACCACAAAGATGGGGAAAAAACAGAGCAGAAAAGCTAAAAATTCCAAAAATCGGAATGCTTCTCCCCATACTAAGGAACACAGCTCCTCACCAGCAACAGAACAAAGCTGGACGGAGAATGATTTTGATGAGTTGAGAGAAGAAGGCTTAAGACGAACAAACTTCTCTGAGCTAAAGGAGGAAGTTCAAACCCATTGCAAAGAAGCTAAAAACCTTGAAAAAAGATGAGACAAATGGCTAACTAGAATAATCAGTGTAGAGGAGACCTTAAACGACCTGATGGAGCTGAAAACCATGGCACTAGGGCTACGTGACAAATGCACAAGCTTCAGTAGCTGATTCGATCAGCTCAGAGAAAGGGTATCAGTGATTGAAGATCAAATGAATGAAATGAAGTGAGAAGTTTAGAGAAAAAAGGGTAAAAAGAAATGAACAAAGCTGCCAAGAAATGTGGGATTATGTGAAAAGACCAAATCTACGTCTGATTGGTGTACCTGAAAGTGACAGGGAGAATGGAACCAAGTTGACAAACACTCTGCAGGATATTATCCAAGAGAACTTACCCAACCTAGCAAGACAGGCCAACATTCAAATTCAGGAAATACAGAGAATGCCACAAAGATATTCCTCGAGAAGAGCAACTCCAAGACACATAATTGCCAGATTCACCAAAGTTGAAATGAAGGAAAAAATGTTAAGGGCAGCCAGAGAGAAAGGTCGGGTTACCCACAAAGGGAAGCCCATCAGACTGACAGCAGATCTCTCGGCAGTAACTCTCCAAGTCAGAACAGAGTGGGGGCCAATATTCAACATTCTTAAAGAATTTTCAACCCAGAATTTCATATCCAAACTAAGCTTCATAAGTGAAGGAGAAATAAAATCCTTTATAGACAAGCAAATGCTTAGAGATTTTGACACCACCAGGCCTGCCCTACAAGAGCTCCTAAAGGAACAATCACCACCACCCACTGCAAAAACATGCCAAATTGTAAAGACCATCGATGCTAGCAAGAAACTGCATCAACTAACGAGCAAAATAACCAGCTAAAATCATAATGACAGGATCAAATTCACACATAACAATATTAACCTTAAATGTAAATGGGCTAAATGCTCCAATTAAAAGACACAGACTGGCAAATTGGATAAAGAATAAAGACCAATCAGTGTGATGTATTCAGGAGACCCATCTCATATGCACAGACCCACATACGCTCAAAATAAAGGGATGGAGGAAGATCTACCAAGGAAATGGAAAACACAAAAAGGCAGGGGTTGCAATCCTAGTTTCTAATAAAACAGACTTTTAACCAATGAAGATCAAAAGAGACAAAGAAGGCCATTACATATTGGTAAAGGGAAGAATTCAACAAGAAGAGCTAACTATCCTAAACATATATGCATCTAATACAGGAGCACCCAGATTCATAAAGCAAGTCTGTAGAGACCCACAAAGAGATTTAGACACCCACACAATAATAATGAGAGACTTTAACACCCTACTGTCAACATTAGACAGATCAATGAGACAGAAAGTTAACAAAGATATCCAGGAATTGAACTCAGCTCTGGACCAAGCAGACATAATAGACATCTACAGAACTCTCCACCACAAATCAACAGAATACACATTCTTCTCAGCACCACATCAAACTTGTTCCAAAATTGACCACATAGTTGGAAGTAAAGCACATCTCAGCAAATGTACAAGAAAAGAAATTATAACAAACTGTCTCTCAGACCACAGTGCAATGAAACTGGAACTCAGGATTAAGAAACTCACTCAAAACTGCTCAACCACATGGAAACTGAACAACCTGCTCCTGAATAACTACTGGGTACAGAACGAAATGAAGGTAGAAATAAAGATATTCAAGATGTTCTTTGAAACGAATGAGAACAAAGACACAACATACTAGAATCTCTGGGACACATTTAAAGCACCGTATAGAGGGAAATTTCTAGCACTAAATGCCCACAAGAGAAAGCAGGAAAGATCTAAAATTGACACCCAAACATCACAGTTAAAAGAACTAGAGAAGCAAGAATAAACACATTCAAAAGCTGGCAGAAGGCAAGAAATAGCTAAGATCAGAGCAGAACTGAAGGAGATAGAGACACAAAAAACCCTCCAAAAAAATCAATGAATCCAGGAGCTGGTTTTTTGAAAAGATCAAAAAAATTAATAGACCGCTAGCAAGACCAATAAAGAAGAAAAGAGAGAAGAATCAAATAGATGTAATAAGAAAAGATAAATGGGATATCATCACTGACCACACAGAAATACAAACTACCATCAGAGGATACTATAAACACCTCTATGCAAATAAACTAGAAAATCTAGAAGAAATGGATAAATTCCTGGACACATATAGCCTCCTAAGACTAAACCAGGAAAAAATTGAATCCCTGAATAGACCAATAACAGGTTCTGAAACTGAGGCAACAACTAATAGCTTATGAACCAAAAAACGTCCAGGACCAGATGGATTCACAGCTGAATTGTACCAGAGGTACAAGAAGGAGCTGGTACCATTCCTTATGAAACTATTCCAATCAATAGAAAAAGAGAGAATCCTCCCTAACTCACTTTATGAGAGCAGTATCATCCTGATACCAAAGCCTGGCAGAGACATAACAAAAAAAGAGAATTTTAGACCAATATCCCTGATGAACATCAATGAAAAATCCTCAATAAAATACTGGGAAACCAAATCCAGCAGCACATCAAAAGCTTATCCACCATGATCAAGTGGGCTTCATCCCTGGGATGCAAGGCTGGTTCAACATATGCAAATCAATAACTGTAATCCAGCATATAAATAGAACCAAAGACAAAAACCACATGATTATCTCAATAGATGCGGAAAAGGCCTTTGACAAAATTCAACAGTCCTTCATGCTAAAAACTCTCAATAAATTAGTTATTGATGGGACATATCTCAAAATAATGAGCTATTTATGACAAACCCACAGCCAATATCATACTGAATGGGCAAAAACTGGAAGCATTCCCTTTGAAAACTGGCACAAGACAGGGATGCCCTCTCTCACAACTCCGGTTCAACATAGTATTGGAATTTCTGGCCAGGGCAATCAGGCAGCAGAAAGAAATAAAGGGTATTCAATTAGGAAAAGAGGAAGTCAAATTGTCCCTGTGTGCAGATGGCATGACTGTATATTTAGAAAACCCCATCATCTCAGCCCAAAATCTCCTTAAGCTGATAAGCAACTTCAGTAAAGTCTCAGGATACAAAATCAATGTGCAAAAATCACAAGCATTCTTATGCACCAATAACAGACAAACAGAGAGCCAAATCAAGAGTGAACCCATTCACAATTTCTTCAAAGAGAATGAAATACCTAGGATTCCAACTTACAAGGGATGTGAAGGACCTCTTCAAAGAGAACTACAAACCACTGCTCAGCGAAATAAAAGAGGACACAAACAAATGGAAGAACATTCCATGCTCATGGATAGGAAGAATCAATATTGTGGAAATGGTCATACTGCCCAAGGTAATATATAGATTCAAGCCATCCCCATCAAGCTACCAATGACTTTCTTAACAGAATTGGAAAAAACTACTTTAAAGCTCATATGGAACCAAAAAAGAGCCTGCATTGCCATGTCAATCCTAAGCCAAAAGAACAAAGCTGGAGGCATCACGCTACCTGACTTCAAACTATACTACAAGGCTACAGTAACCAAAACAGCATGGTACTGGTACCAAAACAGAGATATAGACCAACGGAACAGAACAGAGCCCTCAGAAATAATACCACACATCTACAGCCATCTGATCTTTGACAAACCCGACAAAAACAAGAAATGGGGAAGGGATTCCCTATTTAATAAATGGTGCTGGGAAAACTGGCTAGCCATATGCAGAAAGCTGAAACTGGATCCCTTCCTTAACCTTATGCAAAAATTAATTCAAGATGGATTAGAGACTTAAATGTTAGACCTGAAACCATAAAAACCCTAGAAGAAAACCTAGGTAATACCATTCAGGACATAGGCATGGGCAAGGACTTCATGTCTAAAACACCAAAAGCAATGAGAACAAAAGCCACAATTGACAAATGGGATCTAATTAAACTAGAGTTTCTGCACAGCAAAAGAAACTACCATCAGAGTGAAGAGGCAACCTACAGAATGGGAGAAAATTTTTGCAATCTACTCATCTGACAAAGGGCTAATATCCAGAACCTACTAAGAACTCAATCAAATTTACAAGATAAAACAACCCCATCAAAAAGTGGGCAAAGGATATGAACAGACAGTTCTCAAAAGAAGACATTGACACAGCCAACAGACACATGAAAAAATGCTCATCACTGGCCATCAGAGAAATGCATATCAAAACCACAATGAGATACCATCTCACACTAGTTAGAATGACGATCATTAAAAAGTCACAAAACAACAAGTGCTGGAGAGGATGTGGAGAAATAGGAACACTTTTACACTGTTGGTGGGACTGTAAACTAGTTCAACCATTGTGGAAAACAGTGTGGCGGTTCCTCAAGGATCTAGAACTAGAAATACCATTTGACCCAGCCATTCCATTACTGCTTATATACCCAAAGGGTTATAAATCATGCTGCTATAAAGGCACATGTACACGTATGTTTATTGTGGCACTATTCACAATAGCAAATACTTGGAACCAACCCAAATGTCCATCAATGATAGACTGCATTAAGAACATGTGGCACACATACACCATGGAATACTATGCAGCCATAAAAAAGGATGAGTTCATGTCCTTCGTAGGGACATGGATGCAGCTGGAAACCATCATTCTCAGGAAACTATCACAAGGACAAAAAACCCAACACCACATGTTATCACTCATAGGTGGGAATTGAACAATCAGAAAACTTGGACACAGGAAGGGGAACATCACACACTGTGGCCTGTCATGGGTTGGGGCAGGGAAAGATAGCATTAGGAGATATACCTAACGTAAATGATGAGTTAATGGGTGCAGCAACTAACATGGCACATGTATACATATGTAACAAACCTGCCCGTTATGCACATGTACCCTAGAACTTAAAGTATTTAAATAAATAAGTAAATAAAAAGAATGCTGAATATAGGCCTCCAGTTTCTTCTGGCTCGTAGTGTTTCTGCTGAATGGTCTGTTGTTAGATGAAGGTTCCCTTTGTAGGTGATCTGCCCCTCCACTTAGGCTGCCTTTAATATTTTTTTTCACATTGACCTTGAAAAATATTACTGTGTTTTGCAGATTGTTGTCTTGTATATTATCTCACAGGGCTTTTCTGCATTTCCTCCATTGGAATGTTGTTCTATCTAGCAAGGTTGGGGATATTTCATGAACAAAATCCTGATATATGACTTTCAAGTTGCTTGCTTTCTCTCCCTCTCTTTCAGCGATGCCAATGAATCACAGGTTGGGCTCCTTTACATAATCCCACTTTTCTTGGAGGTTTTATTCTTTATTATTATTTATTTATTTATTTTTGCCTGACTAGTTTATTTGAAGAACTAGCCTTTGACCTCTGAGAATCTTTCCTTAGCTTGATCTGTTCTGCTGTTAATACTTGTGAACGTATTATGAAATTCTTGAAGTGAGTTTTTCAGCTCTATCAGCTCAGTTTGTTTTGTCTTAAAATGGCTACTTCATCTGTATTTTCAATCAGTGCGTGGTTTGTTTACCTCTCATGTACAGCAAGTGATGGCTTAACCTTTTTTGAGCACACAAAATGATATTCAGACCACCATATTGAATCTCACAGAAGCTTGGATTCAATGGCAGGTATTGCTGAGTGTAGGATGATGTAAGTGTGCAACATGTAGTTAATTTTTTTTGTTTTCATTGCCATACAGCCCCTAGTCCTGTTGGATAACATTGATGCATTCAGTCAAGCCATTATTTATTTACTTATTTATATATGCAAAATTATATATCGATCACATAGTAGGTGCCAGGCATTAGAGATAATATGGTGAACAACAGTATCTACTTTCATGGGGCCTAAAGTCTTGGGGGAGAGATTTCAAAATCATACTATTATTAACTAATGTTACAAATGAAAGGTATTAGAATCTGTAAGAGAGGAACAGGAGGTTCTGATCTACTCTTGGTAGTGAAATGTTAGATATTCAATGAATGTTTTTTGAAAAAGTATATAAATGATTAATTACAAGATTAATTACAGCTTCTCAAAATTAAGGTTCTATGAAAGTGTGACAGAGACTGCTACTTATCTCTCAATAATTGTTCTCCGTTGCTATAAAAGTAGACATGTTAAGCAGGTGTATGGCAACTCAGGGGGAAAAAAAAAAGATTGTTTTCCAGACTTCCTTGAACACAGATGTTGTTATGTGACTAGGTTCTTGACAATATCATGTGAAAAAATAGTGCATGAAACTTCAGAGTAGTATTCCGAGGCTGGGTGTGGTGGCTCATGCCTGTAATCCCAGCACTTTGGGAAGCCAAAGTGGGTGGATCACATGAGGTCAGGAGTTCAAGAACAGCCTGGCCAACATGGTGAAACCCCATCTCTACAAAAATACAAAAATTAGCCGGGCATGATGGTGGGTGCCTGTAATCCTAACTACTTGGGAAGCTGAGGTAGGAGAATCCCATGAACCCGGTAGGCTGAAGTGGTAGTGAGCCGAGATTGCATCACTGCACTCCAGCCTGGGTGACAGAGCTAGACTTCATGTCAAAAAAGAAAAAAAAGGAAAAAAAGAAAAAAGCAGCAGCTTCGGAGTAGCATTGTTAAGGTGGAAGGGGCCAGCTCTCCTATTTTCTTCTCCCCACTGACTTTAATTCTACTATGGCTATCTTGAAATATGAGGGATAAAGAGAATACCACAGTGATGGCAGAATCACAAGGAAAAATTAAAAACTGGGCCTCTGGTATCTTTTTAGAGCAGAGTAATATGCCACCTTGGAACGGACTTGGAGTTTTTACAGGTGCAATAAACTTTTATCCTATCTAAGCCATTATCTTGAAGTTTCTTTCTTTTTTTAATTTGCTTTATTTCTTCTAAAAAAAGAAACAAAAAACAAACAAACTGGATACTTGTGCAGAACGTACAGGTTTGTTACATAGGTATACATGTGCCATGGTGGTTTGCTGCACTTACTGAGCAATCCTCTATGTTTCCTCCCCTCAGCCCTCACCAGGCCCTGATGTGTGTTGTTCACCTCTCTGTGTCCATGTGTTCTTAATGCTCAACTCCCACTTATGAATGAGAACATGCAGTGCTTGGTTTTCTGTTCCTGTGCTAGTTTGCTGAGAATGATGGCTTCCAGCTTCATCCATGTTCCTGGAAAGAACCTGATCTCATTCTTTTTTATGGCTGCATAGTATTCCATGGTATATATGTACCACATTCAGTCTACTATTGATGGGCATTTGGGTTGGTTCCACATCTTTGCTACTGTAATAGTGCTGTAATAAACACACATGAGCATGAGTCTTTGTAGTAGAGTGATTTGTAATTATTTGTGTATATTCACAGTAATGAGATTACTGGGTCAAATGGTATTTCTGGTTCTAGATCCTTGAGGAATCACCATACTGTCTTCCACAATTGTTGAACTAACTTACATCCTCAACAACAGTGTAAAAGCATTTCTATTTCTTCACATCCTCTCCAGCATCTATTGCTTTCTGTCTTTTTAATAATTGCCACTCTGACTGGCATGAGATGGTATCTCATTGTGGTTTCGATTTGCATTTCACTGATGATCAGCGATGTTGAGCTTTATTTCATATGGTTGTTGGCCACGTGAATGTCTTTTTTTGAGAGGTATATGTTCATATCTTTTGCTCATTTTTTGATGGGGTTGTTTTTTTCCTGTAAATATGTTTAAGTTTCTTGTAAATTCTGAATATTAGACCTTTGTCAGATGGGTAGATTTCAAAAATTTTCTCCCCTTCTGTAGATTGCCTGTTTACTCTGATGATGGTTTCTTTGGCTGTGCAGAAGCTCTTTGGTTTAATTAGATCCCATTAGTCAATTTTGGCTTTTGTTGCAATTGTTTTTCGTGTTTTTGTCATGAAATCTTTGCCTATGTCTATGTCCTGAATGGTATTTCCTAGGTTTTCTTCTAAAGGTTTTATGGTTTTGGGTTTTACATTTAAGTGTTTAATCCATCTTGAGTTAGTTTTTGTATAAGGTGTAAGGCAGGAGTCCAGTTTCAACTGCATATGGCTAGCCAGTTTTCCTAGCAGCATTTACTAAATAGAATATCCTTTTTCCTATTTTGTTTTTGTCAGGTTTGTCGAAGATCAGATGGCTGTAGATGTTTGGTGTTATTTCTGAGGTCTCTGTTCTGTTCCATTGGTCTATATATCTTTTTTGGTATCAGTATCATGCTGTTTTGGTTACTGTAGCCTTGTTCTGTTGTTTGAAGTCAGGTAGCGTGATGTCTCTAGCTTTGTTCTTTTTGCTTAGGATTGTCTTGGCTATGCAGGGTCTTTTTTGATTTCATATGAAATTTAAAATAGTTTTTTTCTAATTTGGTGAAGAATGTCAATGGTAGTTTGATGGGAATAGCACTGAACCTATAAATTACTTTGGGCAGTATAGCCATTTTCATGATATTGAGTCTTCCTATCCATGAGGATGAAATATTTTTCCATTTGTTTGTGTCCTCTCTTATATCTTTGACCAGTGTTTTGTAGTTCTCCCTGAAGAGTTCCTTCACGTCCCTTTCTACCTGTATTCTTAGGTACTTTATTCTCTCTGTAGCAATTATAAATGGGATTTCACTCATGATTTGGCTTTCTGCTTGCCTATTGCTGATGTAAATGAATGCTTGTGATTCTTGCACATTGATTTTAGATCCTGATACTTTGCTGAAGTTGCTTATCAGTTCAAGAAGTTTTTGGGCTGAGATGATGGGGCTTTCTAAATATACAATCATGTCTTCAAACAGAGACAACTAGACTTCCTCTCTTCCTAATTAAATACTGTTTATTTCTTTCTCTTGCCTGATTGTTATGGCCAGAACTTCCAATACTATGTTGAATAGGAGTGGAAAGAGAGGGCATCCTTGTCTTGTATTGGTTTTCAAAGAGAATACTGCCAGCTTTTCAGAGAAATAACTGAAATCCTCACTTGGTTTGGTATAACTTGATTTCTACACTTGATCTTAGCCAAAAGGCCAAGAAGCGGTGGTATAACTTGATTTCTCTGGCATGGACATAACGATCTGCAAGAGCAAAACAGATTAGGTTTAAATAAGGGTTTTACGGTATAAGGATTCTTTTTATAATAATTTTCTGTACACATACACACTGCACATGAAGAACGGCAAGCAATCTAGACAGGGTATACACTTCATCTCTTCAAATAATAATTTAAACAATATGATAGGTGTGATGCTGCATTCCTGTGGTCCCAGCTACTGTCAGGAAGCTGAGGTGGGAGAATGGCTTCAGCCAGGACAGTCAAGGCTCCAGTGAGTCGTGATCATGCCACTGCACTCCAGCCTAGGTGACAGAGCAATAATCTGTCTCAAATGAAGAAAACAAAATAAATAAATAAATAAAATTTAAAAAAGAAAAGAAACCCAAGCAAGAGCATAACCTTTTGTAATACTAATTAACTATTTTTAACTTGAGATAATTATCTCAAGTATTTAAAAATAATAATTATTTCTTTCTTTAACTTGAGAATGGCCACATAGAAAAATAAGACAGGTTTGACTTTTTAATGTTCTTTTTCAATGTGAGTGTGTCAGGGGGTCACACTCCTCAGCTTACGGCATGTTATCACAATTCACGCAAGCCCCCCCACTTCCGTGATGTTCATTCAGTTATTCTACTTTATCTTCATGCTCTATTCCCATTCTTATATTTTTCCTCATCATAAGCAACCATTCTGATAAGTTTAGTGTATTGTTTGTACGTATTCTTGCAAAATGGATTTTGTCATTTCAAATATATGCATATGTTACCTTATTGTGTATTTCATTACCCATTTTTTTCACTCTCAGCATTATATTACTCAGATACTTCCATGTTGTTATATCTCTAATCACTTGCTTCTGTATCATAACACCTTGTTGTGTACATCCACCACATTTTACCATTCATTCTTCCAGGGGTTAACACCCAGATTGCTTCCACCTCTCTGCTTTACTGTACACCTTTGTACATGTTCTCTATGATCATTCTGTCCTGGCCTCTCTCTCCTAAACTTTGGTTCCATATTGGCAACTACTTGCTGAATGCCCTTGCAGCACCTTGACTTTTAGCATGTTCAAAACCACTCACATAAATATGAAAGTGTTTTGTAAAATATGTGTTATTAATTATTTGTCTTTATTTTTCCCCAAACAGGTTATATTTTCTGACCTTTTTCTTCTTTCAGTGGTACCACAATTTTCTCATTTATAAAACCTTGAAATTGAGAAATCTCAGAGTCATCTTACTGACTTATTCGCCTTTCTCATCCATATTCCTTACTAAACTAAAAATTGTTCCTTCATGACGTCTCTTGCATACATGTTATTATTGGTGCCACTTCCAATTCTTCATTCTGTACTAATACGAGAATCTCCTAGCTGGTGTGTCTATCTGGTTGCTACCCATCCACGTCTATCCCCCTACAACACTCCAAGATATCCTAAATACTGCTACCAGATCAGTTGTTATCATGTAACCTTCTTCTTTGTTTAACAATTTTAAGTGGATGTATGTTGCCTATATGTCTAATCAAACTCTTTACCCTGGAACTCAAAGCTACCTATGAGCTAGTCCCAGTCTCTTTTTAATGATAAAAATACCTAACACTACATAGAATTTACTATGTTCCAAGTACTGTTCTTAGCCCATGAGGTGAATACTATTATTAGTCACAACTGGTAAATCACTGATTAAAAAGAAGACTTCCCCAACATATAACTACTAAGTGACTGAACTTGTGTTAAAACTCAAGCAGTAAGATCCAATGTCCATGTTCATAATCACCACACATACCGCTCGCTTTTGATTGCATATGCTAAGAATTATTTACATGTTGAAAAAAAGTATTGGTCACTGGTGACTGCCCATGATATGTTCTTTTTTTGTTTGTTTTTATTAATGTTGTTTCCCCTTTTGGAAAGCCTTATTCCACGACCTCAACATCCATCTGTACTTCAAGGACCAATTCAGGTCCTAACTAAGGCTAGCCTTCTTCTCATATTTCTGTGTTAAACTGGAAAATCTCAGTTCTTTTTCTTTACTTATATTGTTTCCTACTGTTTTATATGATATAATAACAGAAGTTAGATAAATAATAACAATAGGCAACATTTATGAAGCACTTACTCTATGTCAGTTTCCTTCTGATCCTATTTCATGTGATTACTTAGTAAATATTAATGACAAACCAATGAGGCAAATAGTATGGCAACCCACATTTCTCAAAAGTATGTAAGATGTATGATCCATTTTAATTATTTACATGGATTACTGCTTTCAGTATCTACTCACTAATCTGACCTTCATACTACAAGTAGAATTATCTTTCTAAAATGCAAAACTGATTCTAGCCTTTCTTGCATAAACATTGTCAAAGGTTGATCAAAGTCTACAGAATTAAGATCAAACATTAAATACAGCACAGTATATAAGACGTTTTATAATATGGTCTTTGCCTTGCTCTTGGACTTTAATTCCAACAATTTCTTTTTCTTTCACACCTCCAAGTAACCCTAAATTTTAGCAACCTGAGATCTAAACCAAGTTCATGAAACTCATCCACTTATTCATGTCCACTGCTTTGAACTTACAATTCCCTTTGCCTGAAATGTCCTCTTTTACTCTACCCATACCCCCAATCTCCCTGTCGCTTTGTGTGAAATAATGTAACATAGTGGCTATGGGCAGTTTTGAGTTTGAATCCTGGCTCTACGACTTACTAGCTAGGGCAAACTACTTATCCTCTCTATGCCTCAATTTTCTTATCAGAAAATGGATATAATAAAATATCCTAATTCATATGATGAGGAGGAAATTATAAATAATGCATATAAAGTACTTAACGTAGTTTCTGGCACATTGTAAGTATTTAATGAATGGTTGGTTGTATGTGCACCTATAAGCTTGTGGTAAAAGGAGTGAAGCACTGCTATCCACTGAACTGACCAGATTTATGGTCCAGATTTATGACCATACTTATGGCACCAGAAGTATCACAGTAATCTATTAAGATTCTGCTAAAATAAAACATCCTCTCTAACTGCCCATCCAATCTCTTCATATTCTCTATTATTGCTGCAGTTCAGACATACCTCTATTGGAGCAGTTATCACAGCATACTGGAATTATTTATTTATAAATCTCCCTGTGCCTATTAACCCCTAAGATACATAGCAGTTTTGATTTAAATATCTCTGGATCCCCAGCACTGTGAGCCTGACTGTAAGTATTATTGAATAATGAGTCAATCCTCAACAAACAAATGTGACATCAATCTGATTACTTTCACAATTTCATAATAAGAGTAGAAATCCATTTATAGAAATCCATTTTGAATACCTGTGTGTATAAGAACAAGAAATGTATATGCAGATTTTACAGATTACTGAATGCAGGAAAAGTTATTTTTTGCTAAAACAATAATAGAGCCCAAGATAGTTGTTCCTCATTCAAACATATTTTATAACACAATTAAGCAGCTGAAAAGTAGCTGTGTAAAATTGATTCCTTCTGATTTCAGGTTTCTCTTTCTCATTGTTCTTGTTACTTTAGAGATACTTCTGCCAAGGTAAACTGATGGTCTAAAACCTTATAAGGAAGAATCACATTCAACTTGAGGAGTCAAGCAGAGTATTCTATTTTCACTCTCAAATTAATAATGAAATTTTTACATAAATTCTAAGGACAGGATCTTTATTTCGGGAGAAAGAAGTCAGAAGACAAAAAGATAAGACTATAACTGCACTAGACCCTGAACTGCCTCCTCTTCATGGAACAACCACAAACATATTTTAAACACAATAGAAATTTTACCCTGACAGTTATTTGCAGTAGTATTCTGACAGTTAAGAATCTCAAAAAGGGACTTTTTAAAAAGAAATGAAAATGAAGGAAGTTCCTCCAACAATGAAAGATGTCCAATTACATGGTCCCTGTTATATTATCATCACATAAAATCAGGGAGGACATACTCCCCAAACAGGAAGATTTTTTATTTGTTTGCATGTATTTGCAATGTAAAAATCTCTTTTGTATATACAAATCTTTTGATATTGCTCCTTTCTCCTTTTTCCCATCTCAATGTTTCCTGTTTATCTGACTTTGCTCATGAAGAAGAAAAATATGGTTCATTCAATCTAACAATTTCTCAATGTTTTAAATGCTTCTTTGGGAAACAGCCCTTTAGGGAATCCTGAAATGTTGTCTCATTTATTTTCTTCTGCCCATAAACCAGAGGCTGATAAGAGCTTGTGGTTAGCTGCCCTTAGTAAATCAAAGAAATAAAAGTCTCTTCAAGGACAAAGTAAGGGAGACAATGTACAATGTAAATGCTTTAAATCAGTTGAAAAAAATCATTGAACTCAGCTGTACACTGCAAGGCCAGAAGAGCTGAACTTTAGATTTCAACATTTCAATGGCACTGAGTAAAGTAGCTAGTGCGCATTCCTCACTTTCTGCAGTGAAATAATCCTGCTCATAATTGTAGTATCTATAGCAAAGATTCAGTGTTTTTAAAAGCAAATCAGAAACAAAAAAACAAGTCAGAAATATGAAAACACACCATATTGTAACCTCTTCGTAATGGCCCCTCATTTATTTCTGAAAATATAAAGGAAATGTTTTCTAAAGAAATCAGTTTATAAGTGATCTATTTCTAATTTTATTAAACTCAAAATCTTTGTGACTAAAGCACCCCTCTCTTCTCTCTCCCTTCCCCCTTTCCTCCATCCTTCCCTCTCTCCCTTTTTCCTCATCCTTGTAATCCAGTCTCTTCCCCCACCCCCGCAGCTCCCACCCCACCCCTCTTCTTTCTCTTCTTTCTTTGACCAGTCTGTCTTAAATATGCACTCACTTATAAGAATGAATCCACCAATTTAAATTTGAAATGTGATCCCCACCTTTTATGTTGCTCAGGTTCAGAGAAATTCAAGACAGTAAAGTAGGTAACAGCTGAACTGGAAATGTAAGCAAAAGGAGAAAACAACTTTAACTGAGAATTAAAAAATAGTTTTTCTTCTGCTTGCAAAAGAAAATCCTCAGCAGCATTTCCAGCGTCTTCGAATTAGCTCATATCTATGGCTTTTCATCTGTTCATAAAACAAAATGCTAGTATCCAGATGCTTTAAAACAATATTTAAAAAAAAATTAACCAAATAATGAAAGGCAATCTGAGTTTTCAGAATTCCCCTTTCAGAAAGAACCTTGCCTGCTTTTGTATCTCTGGACTGCTTTCTCATGAGCAGGTTTTACTTGCAGTCATCTCCTAATACAAAGAAAGGACACACAGAGACATGCGCATCGCCGCCTCAAATGCAGAAGCATCTGAATTGCAGAAGCAGTGAATTAGAAAGGAAAGAAAAGGGGATCAATGGAATAGTTACCTTAAATATCCAGCCACTGCGATACTTCCAAGCACAATCTCAGTCCCTCTCTGCCTTGCTGCCCTGCTGGCTCAGCTCTGCTTGTGAAGTGCCTTCCTCCCTTCTTCCTTTCCTTTGCTGTGTGCTTTGGTGCTTGGTATGAGTTTCCCTTTTTAATACAAGGAAGTATGTAGACCCTCCTCTACTATGACATACTTGGTTTCCTTCCCTGCCAGCCTCCTACATGCAAATGCAACTCTCTATTCTGTAGTTTGAGAAGGAAGCAAAAAGAGAGAGAGAGATGATGGTGGTGGTGATGTTAATAAAAGAGTGGAATATTGGCATAAGAGAGAATTTTTGCTGATCATTTTATTGGTTCCAAAAAAATAAATAAACATTTAGCAGATTCAAATTATCTTAATGTATTTTTTTTTTTTTTTTTTTTTTTTTTTTTTTACTGAATTGGTGAGTTTGAATTCTAAACTTAGATACATTAGGGCTGTTTACTTTTGTAAATAAAAAATAAAAACTTGGAGCCGGGCGCGGTGGCTCACGCCTGTAATCCCAGCACTTTGGGAGGCGAGGCTGAGAGGGATCACAAAGAGTCCAGGAGAGATCGAGACCACCTTCCGTCTCTACTAAATACAAAAATTAGCGGTAGCGGTTGTGGGCGCCTGTAGTCCCAGCTACTCGGGAGGCTGAGGCAGGAGAATGCGTGAACCGGGGAAGTGAGCTTGCAGTGAGCGAGATCGCCACTGCACTCCAGCCTGAAGCGACAGAAAGACTCTGTCTCAAAAAAAAAAAATAAAATAAAAAAAATAAAATAAAATAAATAAAAACTTGGGACCGCATTTCACCGTGCTGAAAATAAAAAAAATTAAACTGAAAGCTCAGTCATGCAAAAACTGTCTTTCCCAACATAAAGAGTGGGAGAACATTTTTGCAATCTACCCATCTGACAAAGGTCTAATATTCAGAATTTACAAGGAACCTAAACACATTTACAAGAAAAAAAACAAACAATCCCATCAAAAAGTGGGCAAAAGATATAAACAGACACTTCTCAAAAGAAGACATTTATGTGGCCAATAAACATATGAAGAAAAGCTCAACATCACTGATCATCAAAGAAATGCAAATAAAAACCACAATGAGATACCATCTTATGCCAGTTAGAATGGCAATCATTAAAAAGTCAAGAAACAATAGATGCTGGCAAGGCAGTGGAGAAATATGAACGCTTTTACACTGTTGGTGGGAATGTAAACTAGTTCAACCATTGTGAAAGACAGTATGGTGGTTCCTCAAGGACCTAGAACCATAAATACCATTTGACCCAGCAATCCCATTACCAGGTATATACCCAAAGGAATATAAATCATTCTACTACAAAGACACATGCACATGTATGTTCATTGCAGAACTATTCACAATAGCAAAGACATGAAACCAACCCAAATGCACATGAATGATAGACTAGATAAAGAAAGCGTGGTACATATACACCATGGAATACTGTGCAGTCATAAAAAGGAATGAGATCATGTCTTTTACAGGGACATGGATAAAGCTGGAAGCCATTGTCCTCAGCAAACTACAACAGGAATAGAAAACCAAATACTCCATGTTCTCACTCATAAGTGGGAGTTCAACAATGAGAACACATGGACACAGAGAGGAGAACAACAAACACCAGGGCCTGTTGGAGGGTGGAGGTGAGGTGAAGGAACTTAGAGGACAGGTCAATAGGTGCTGCAAACCACCATGGCACACATAAACCTATGTAACAAATCTGCATGTTCTATACATGTATCCCTCTTTTTTTAAGAAGAAAATAAAAACCTGCCTTTCCTTTTGTTCCTAAGTAGATAAATACAGATAAAAGTTTAAAAAATCTCTGATAGTGGCAGGAGGCAGACAGGGTCAGGTCCTCAAAAACAGCCTGAAGGCTGAAAGACCAGATTGCTGGTTCTGGATGAAATCCATGACCTGGATTGAGAATTTGTTTGTATGTGAATGCCCTTTCCCAATTGGTTTATTCTGAATAATGCTTTTTAACCAATTGAATGTCGCCTTTCCCAATACTACCTACAGCCTGCCCCTCCCTCATCCTGTGCCTATACAAACCCCAGACTCAGCCAAACTGTGTGATATGACCCAACTTTGGGTGAGAGACCACCTTCCCATACCCTCTCCACTGAGAGCTGTTTTGTTGCTCAATAAAATTATTTGCCCTCATCACCCTTCAGTTGTCAGCATGACCTCATTCTTCTTAGACCAGGATAAGAATTTGGGACCCATTGAATGTGGGTACACAGAAGGCTATAACACTGTGGTCCTCTGCCCTCTGCTAGTGGATGGCAGCTGCCCCACACTACAGGAAGCAATGGCAGGGCCAAGCTAGCCCTGGAGTCATAAGCCAGAGAGGGGCAAAAGGGTGACTGAGCTATTAACATGCTGCCATCCATCAAGCTGTGGATAGCTGTGTTGGGGAAAAGCTGAGTGTTGGAAAAAAGGCTGACGCAGGGCCTGCATGTCTGACATAATGTAAAAGCATCATGGAACATGTCTGGGGTCCAGGGTCTAAAACCCCTCGTGGCCTTTGGAACACCAAGCTCTGTGCCAAAGGGTTGAAGGCTACCCTGCTGCACCACAATCTAAGCCCAGGGCATAAAATCCCTCGTGGCTTGGATAGAATCCAAGGCTCAGAGCATAAAACCCCTCGTGGCCTCTGGAATGTGTCTAGACTTGCTGGATCCTTGCTTCTAGCACTCCTAGGCTCATAAAGCAATTGTATCTTAAACTAGAAGAATATGTTTCCCATTATCTCAATTAGCAGAACATGTTCCATATGCTTCAAAGAAAAAAATGCTAAACCATCACAGCTATAGATCATGCACTTGATACACCGCTTTCTTTCAACTCCCACTTCCTCACCACCTGCTTCTTTGTTTGATCACCAATAAATAGTGTGGGCTTCCAGAGCTTGGGGCCTTCACAGCCTCCATACTAGCATTGGCCCCCTGGTTCCACTTTATGCACTCTTGTTCCTTTGACTCTGCTGGACTTCGTAGCCCCCATGGCCTGGTGTTGGGTCTGATCACCCCAACACAGCTGAACTAAAAGAGTTAATTAGCCTTTCTGGGGCTTTGGGGTTGTGGGCCACCCCTACCTGTGCACCACTGCATTTCCCTTGGGGTGACATGCCTGGTTCAGCCACAAACCCTGCACAGAGCCGATCCCTGTGCTGGCGTTTTGAATGACTGGCTTGACCCCATACTCATTTACTCATACACCCCCTCCTGCCAGGATCTGAGCATGCAGTCATGGCAGCCACAGGCCAAAGTGCAAGCCAGACAGAGCCTGACAGGCTGAGTAGATGGGGCACTTCCTGCTGCAAGCCTGGCAAAGGGGCCTAGAAAAATCCCGTGTAATCTCCATGGATAGTTACTCCATGTTCACCTTATCTTACTTAAAATGTTGATTCACTGAACACTATATGAATACATAATTCACTATTCCCCTACCTGTTCCTTTTATCTTGCAACATGTGGATTCAGTAATGTGATTATATCTTTATTTGTTCCCCTTTAGCCTGCTTTTCCCCTTCAAATATTGAAACCTTCAAAGTTGTCTTTGGAGAAAGGCACAAACCACGGACTGCTTCTGTAATTCTCTGTTTTTTCTTCCGGGCATTGTTCTTAAACCTTGGCAAAATAAACTTCTAAGTTGATTGAGACCTGTCTCAGATACGTTTTGGTTTATGACTTAACTTCATTGTGATAATTACTCAAATCATCTCCATAGTTCAAATAAATCATTTACTAAGCACTTTCTATATGCCAGATAATATGTCAAATGCTAAAAATGAGGAAATTAATTAGACATAGTTTCCCTTCTTAAGAGTCTTATATCTAACTTTGGTCTCATGGAATACTATGTAGCCATAAAAAAGGATGAGTTCATGTCCTTTGTAAGGACATGGATGCAGCCGGAAACCATCATTCTCAGCAAACTATCACAAGAACAAAAAACCAAACACCGCATGTTCTCACTCATAGGTGGGAATTGAACAATGAGAAAACTTGGACACAGGAAGGGGAACATCACACACTGGGGCCTGTTGTGGTATGGGGGGAGGGGGGAGGGATAGCATTAGGAGATATACCTAATGTAAATGACGAGTTAATGGGTGCAGCACACTAACATGGCACATGTATACATATGTAACAAACCTGCACATTGTGCACATGTACCCTAGAACATAAAGTATAGTAATAAAAAAAAGAGTCTTATAGCATAGTTCAGGAGAAATAACCATGAACAAAAAATTTTAATGTAAGGTATGTAGTGTTGTCAAAGAGGTAAGCATACAGTGCTGTAAAAGCACAAATGAAAGACCCCTAGGCTATCTAGGGATACCTAATGACTGCCTGAAAAATACGAGTAAACTAAGTCTTATCAGATGAATAAGAATTAGCCAGAAGAAAAAAGGTAGAAAAAGCATTCCAAGCATAAAGAACAGTTTTAGCAAAGACATGGAGGTGTGAAAAACTATGTCATGTACTGGAAACTATAATCATTTTTTTAACTGTTGGAGTCAGGAGAGGAAGGATATTTTAATCCTAAAATCTAAATCAATTTTATTTAAAGTTTCTATGTAATCTAAGTAAAGAATGGACCAATTATTCAATATGGATATCTCTAATATAATGATTTTATTTCACATGTAATTTTTCTCTTTAACCTCAAGTTAAATCATGGAATTAAAAGGTGGACTTTTTCAAAAAGAAGTGTGAATGTTGTCATGGCCATGTCTCTGTGCACTTTAAACTTCTTCTCTCTCAGTCAAATTGCCAAATAGAATTCTGAGGTATGGTGTTAGAAATGATGTGGTTTGGGGTGAGAGTATTCTTGCCTGTAAGGAATGAAAAGCCAGATTCAACAATGAAGATATTTTTATTTCCTCACATAAAAAATCTTCAGGCAGTTCAATTATACCATTGATTATTTCAGTAAGTAAATTACTTCACTAAAATCTCCTTTTATTATCATGTTCAAACTGTCTTTGCAATTCAAGCAACTCCCTTCAGGGTTACCACATGGCTTTAGCAACATCAAGCATGGAAGTGAGCTAAAAGGTTGTTCCCTACAAAACAGTGTGACACCTCTCTCTCTCATAAGTCACACACTTTAAGAGTATTTAAATAATGCAAAAACAAGAATGTGGGCAATACTGTTACATAATACTTAGAACATAAATTATTTTGGACTCCCTGATTACAAGATCTCATCACCTATAGTTAGTCAAACATTTCTTTTTATAGTAGGAAAATCCTTCCCAGTAGCACTACCTGTCCCTACACCAATCACATTTGCTCTGATTAGGCCATATGCACATCGCATACCAATTATTGGCAAGAGGAATGCAATAACCATCACCAGTTCAAATCTATTTTATTGCAGTTCTTGGGCTGGAGAAAAATAAAGTTTCCTTTAAAGCAAATTCCTGATAAAAATCTGGAAAAAAATCCCGACCTTCTGTTAGCAAGGAGGAAGCTGAACAGTGGCTTCTGGATAGGCAAACAGTAGTATCTACCACAAGCCTTTCTGAGTTGATGTTAGGCAAATGAGCCCAAATTCTGACATGGTACAAATAACATTTCTCCACATCTTGGAATGTGAGTTTTTAGATTGAGAAAAGTAAAAATAAAATTTCCTATCAGTCCTCCAAGCCTCCAATATTATACATATATATGTGTATATATATACATACACATGTGTATATATATGTGTATATGTGTATATACATGCATACATGTATACATGTATGTATATATATATATATATATATTTTTTTTTTTTTTTTTTGAGACGGAGTCTGGCTCTGTCACCCGGGCTGGAGTGCAGTGGCCGGATCTCAGCTCACTGCAAGCTCCGCCTCCCGGGTTCCCGCCATTCTCCTGCCTCAGCCTCCCGAGTAGCTGGGACTACAGGCGCCGCCACCTCGCCCGGCTAGTTTTTTGTATTTTTTTAGTAGAGACGGGGTTTCACCGTGTTCGCCAGGATGGTCTCGATCTCCTGACCTCGTGATCCGCCCGTCTCGGCCTCCCAAAGTGCTGGGATTACAGGCATGTATGTATATATTTATAATATGTAATATATGTATAATATGTAATATAAATATATAATATTATATATATATAATTTCTTTCTATCTGTCATCTATCTATATATAGACTTTTCAGCAGGAATATGCTTTAAAGGAAACTGCATTTTTTCCAGCCCAAGAAATACAACACACACACATATACACATATATATGCCATTTTAACAGATTTTAGTATGCTATTCAGTGGAATTAATTAGCTGTGTAACAAACCTGCACATCTTGCACATGTACCCTGGAACTTAAAAGTTAAAAACAAAACAAAACAAACAAACAAACAAAAACCAGCCTCAGGCAGGTCTTTCAGAAGGTGTTCCAGAAGACGGCATTGTTTATCATAGGAAATGTCAGCTCCATGCCTGTTATTGCCCCTGAAGACCTTCCACTGATACAAGATGTGGAGGTGGAAGACAGTGATATTGATGATCCTAACCGTGTATAGACCTATGCTAATGTGTGTGATTCTGCTTTTGTTTGTAATAAAAACTTTTAAAAAGTAACAAAAAATAAAAATGTACAAATGCTTATAGAATAAGGATATAAAAAAATAAAATATTTCTGTAGAGCAGCATAACCGGTTTGTGTTTTAAGTGTTATTACAAAAGAGAAAAAAATGTTTTAAAAACAAAAATTTTACAAAGTAAAATGTTTATAGTAATCTAAGGTTAATTTACTATTGAATAAAGAAGAGTATTCTTATAAATTTAATATAGCCTTAAATCTTTTATAAATTTAATGTACTGTGTTTGTAAAGTCTACAATAGTGTTCAGCAATGTCTTAGGCCTTAACATTCATTCACCACTCATTGATTCACCCAGAGCAACTTCTACTCCTAAAAGCTTCATTCATGGTAAGTGCCCTGTATGGGTATGTAACATTTCTTATATTTTATACTATAAATGTATTGCATTCTTCTTATGTTTAGATATGTTTGGATACACAAATACTTATCATTGTGTTACAGTTGCCTGCAATATTCAGTATAGTAACATGTTGTATAGGTTTGTAGCCTAGCAGAAATAAGCCACACCATATAACTTAGGTGTCTAGTAGCCAATACCAACTAGGTTATTGTAAGTAAACTATATGACATTTTCACGATGATAAAATAACCTAACAACATGTTCATCAGAGCATATCCCCAACCTTAAGTGATGCATGACTGTATTTGTTACAATTAGTAAACCTACATTGACCCATGATTATCACTTAGGATGCATAGTTTACATTAAGGTTTGCTCTTGGTGTCATGCATCTTGTGGGTTTGGACAAATTCATAATAACAAATACCCATTATTACAGGGTCAAACAAAACAGCTTCACTGCCCTAAAAAACATCTGTGTTATATCTATTTATATTTTTCTCTATCCTAACTCCTGGCAACCATTAATCTTTTTACTTTCACCATAATTTTGCCTTTTCCAGAATGTCATAGAATCATCCTGTAAGTGCCCTTTTCAGATTGACTTTTTTTCACTTAATATGCACATAAGTTTCCTTCATGTCTTTTGTTTTCTTTCTTTCTCTCTTTCTCTCTCTCTCTCTCTCTTTCTATCTTTCTTTCTTTCTTTTTTTTTTTTTTGAGACAGAGTCTCACCCAGTCGCCCAGGCTAGAATGCAATGGGAGTGCAATGGCCTGATCTCGGCTCACCGTAACCTCCACCTCAGGAATTCAAGTGATTCTCCTGCCTCAGCCTCTCGAGTAGCTGGGTTTACAGGTGCATGCCACCATACCCGGTTAATTTTTTGTATCTTTAGTAGAGACCGGGTTTCACCATGTTGGCCAGGCTGCTCTCAAACTCCTGACTTCATGATCTGCCTGCCTTGGCCTCCCAAAGTGCTGGGATTACAGGCATGAGCTACCGCGCCCAGCCTGTGCCTTTTCTTATAGCTCGATCACTCATTGCTTTTTAAACAATAAGTTACATTTTATTGTTGGAATGTACAACTGTTCAGTCCTTCAGCTACTGATGGACATCTTATTTGCACCCATGCTTTTTACAATTATGAATAAAGCTGCTATAAACATCCATTTGCAGACTTGTATGTGAACATACATTTTCAACTTTTTTTGGTAAATATCAAGAAGCACAATTGCTGAATTCTATTATAAGACTGTGCTTAGTTCTGTAAGACACTGAAAAGCTATCATTTAAAGTAAAGTTTCTGTATCTCCATAAATTTCACCAGCATTGGCTGTTGTTCAATTTTCTGATTTGGGCCATTTTAGTAGGTAGGTAGTGTTACCTCACTGTTGCTTTAATTTGCATTTTCCTGACAACATATGATTGAAAACATCTTTTTCCGTGTTATTTACCATCTATTTATCTTTCTTGGTGAGGTGTCCACTGAGGTCTTTGGCCACTTTTTAAAACAAGGTCATTTGCTTTTTTAAATTATTGACTTTCTTATTAATACATTAGATTTCTACATACTCATGGGGTACAAGTGATGTATTGTCACATAGAATGTGTAATTATCAAGTTAGGTTATGTAGGTTATTCGTCACTTTGTGCATTTATTATTTCTCTATGAGTTAGTAGCATTTTAAGTCTTCTAGCTAATTTGAAGCGTAGGATACATTGTTAACTATAGTCACACTATTCTACTATTAAATATTGGATCTTATTCTTTCTATAAAACTGTAGTTTTGTACCTATTAATCACCCTCTCTCATCTATCCTTGAGAAACACACACCCTTCCTCACCTCTGGTACCTATCATTCTAGTCTATACCTCTCTTAAATAAATTATTTTAGCATCCACATATGAGTAAGAATATGTGATGTTTATCTTTCTGTACCTGGCTTATTTCATTTAACATAATTTTCTTCAGCTCCAATTATGTTGCTGCAAATGACAGAATTTCACGATTTTTTATGACTGAATAGTATTCTACTGCATTTTCTTCATCCATTCATCCATTGCTGAACACTTAGGTTGATTCCATATCTTTGTTATTGTGAATAATAGTGCGATAATCATGGGTGGAAAGGTATCCCTTTGATATACTGATTTTCATTCCTTTGAATACTCAGTAATGGGATTGCTTGATTATATGGTAGTTTTATTTTTAGTTTTTAAATAAATATCCATATTGTTTTCCATAATGGTTCTGCTAATTTACATTCCCAGAAACAATGTATAAGACTTTCCTTTTCTCCACATTTTTGCCAACGTTTGTTTTCTTGATGATAATTTTTTTTCTTGATGATAATCATTCTAACTTGGTTAAGATGATATCTCCTGTAGGTTTGCGTTTCCTTGATGATTAGTAATGTTGAGCATCATTTCATATACTTGTTGACCATTTGTAACTCTTGGTTGAAAAAATGTTTATTCAAGTTTTTTTAAATCCTGATATGGTTTGTTTCTGTCTTCACCCAAATCTCATGTTAAATTGTAATTCCCAATGTTGGGGGAGGGACTTGTTGGGGGGTGATTGAATCATGGGGGTAGATTTTCTCCATGTTGTTCTTGTGATAGTGAGTTCTCATGAGATCTGATGATTTAAAAGCTCGTGGCACTTCTTCCCTACCATTTCCTGCTGCCATGAGAAAAAGGTGCTTTCTACCCCTTCATGCTTCTGCCATAATTGTAAGTGTCCTGAGGCCTCCCAGCCATGCTCCCTGTTAAGTCTGTGGAACTGTGAGTCAACTAAACCTATTTTCTCCATATATTACCCAGTATCAGGTAGTTCTTTATAGCAGTGTGAGAATGAACTAATACAAAAAATTGGTACCAAGAGCGGGGTATTGCTGTAAAGATACCTGAAAATGTGGAAGCAACTTTGGACCTGGGTAATGGGCAGAGGTTGGAACAGTTTGGAGGGCTCAGAAGAAGAGAGAAAGATGTGGGAAAATTTGGAAATTCCTAGAGACTTGTTGAATGTTTTTTGCTGAAATGCTGACAGTGGTATGGACAATGAAGTCCAGGCTGATGTGGTCTCAGATGGAGACTAGGAAGTTATTGGGAACTGGAGCAAAGGTCACTCTTGCTATGCTTTAGCAAAAAGACTGGCAGCATTTTGCCCTTGCTGTAGATATCTGTAGAACTTTGGACTCGATAGAGATGATTTAAGGTATCTGGTGGAAGAAAAGTGTAAGCAGTAAAACATTCAAGATGTGATCAGGCTGTTTCTGAAAGTGTACACTCATAGGTGTGAACAAAGAGATTATTAGAAACTAGATACTATATATAATAGCAAAGCAGACCATGAAAGTTTGAAAACTTTGCAGCCCAATCATGTGGTAGAAAAGAAAAACTCACTTTCAGGGAAAAAATTCAAGCCTGATATAGAAAATTTTCAGAAGTAAAGAGAGGCTGTACATTAATAGCCAAGACAATGGGGAAAATGTCTCCAGGGCATGTAAGAGACCGTTATGGTAGCCCCTCCCATCACTGGCCCAGAGGCCCAGGATAGAAAAATGGTTTATTTGGCAGGACTAGGGCTCAGCTGCTCTGTGCAGCCTTGAGACATGGTGCCCTGCTTTTCAGCCACTCCAGCTTCAGCTGTGGCTAAAAGGGGCCAAGGTACAGCTCAGGCTATGGCCTTAGAGGGTGTAAGGCCCAAGCCTTGGCAGCTTCCATGTGGTGTTGGGCCTGCAGGTGCACAGAAGGCAAGAGCTGAGGTTTGGGAACCGTATTAGTCAGGATTCTGTAGAAAAACAGAACTAATAAAATAGATGGATACAGGAAAAGAAGTTTATTAAAGAGTATTGACTCACACAATCACAAGGTGAAGTCCCACAATGGGATGTCTGCAAGCTGAGGAGCAAGGGAGCCAGTTGAGTCCCAAAACCTCAAAAGTAGGGAAGTTGACAGCAAACTTCAGTCTGTGGCCAAAGGCCAAAGAGCTCCTGGCAAACCACTGGTGTAAGCCCGAGTCCAAAAGCTGAAAAACATGAATTCCATTGTTTGAGAGCAGATAGCAGGCAGCAAAGGAGAAAGCTTAAGGCCAGAAGACTCATCAAGTCTAGTCCTTACAAATTCTGCTTGCTTCATTCTAGCTGTGCTGGTAGCTGATTAGATGGTACCGACCCAGACTCAGAATGGGTCTGCCTTTCCCAGTCCATTGACTCAAACATTAATGTCCCTCAGCAACACTGTCACAGACACACCCAGGAACCATATTTTGCACCCTTCAATTCAAATATGTTAACCTTGAATATTAACCATCATGGTAACCTCCACCTAGATTTCAGAGGATGATGGAAATGCCTGGATGTCCAGGCAGAAATCTGCTGCAAGGGTGGAGCCCTCATGGAGAACCTCTACTGGGGCAGTACAGAAGGGAAGTGTGGGGTTGGAGCCCCCACACAGAGTCCCCACTGGGGCACTGCTTAGTGGATCTGTGAGAAGAGGGCCACCATCCTCCAGACCCCAGAATGGTAGATTCACTGACAGATTGCCCCATGCACCTGAAAAAGCTGCAGGCTCTCAATGCCAGCTCATGAAAACAGCAACAGAAGACGTACCCTGCACAGCCACAGGGGCAGAGGAGCCGCCCAGGGTGATGAGAGACCATTCCTTGCATCAGTGTGGCCTGGATGTAAGACATGGACTAAAAGATTATTTTGGAGATTTAAGATTTAATAACTGCCCTGTTGGATATTGGGCTTCCATGGGGTCTGTAGTCCCTCTGTTTTGGCCAATTTCTCCCTTTTCAAATGGGAATATTTACCCAACGCCTGTACCCACATTGTATCTTGGAAGTAATGAACTTGTCTTTGATTTTACAGGTTCCTAGGAAGAAAGGACTTGCCTCAGATGAGACTTTGGACTTGGACTTTTGAGTTAATGCCAGAATAAGTTAAGACTTTGGGGACTATTGGGAAGGCATAACTGGTTTTGAAATGTGAGAAGAACATAAGATTTTGAAGGGGCCAGGAGCATAATTGTATGGTTTGAAATCTCATGTCAAATCTTCTCAATGTTGGGGGAGAAACCTGGTGGGAGGTGATCGAATAAAGGGGGTGGATTTCCCCCATGGTCTTCTTGTGATAGTAGTGAGTTCTTACAAGATCTGATAGTTTAAAAGTGTGTGGCACTTTCCACCTCACTATCTCTCTCTCCTGCTGCCATGAGAAAGTGCTTGCTACCCCTCTCCCTTTCTGCTATAAATGGGAACATCCTGATGCCTCCCAGCCATGCTTTCTGTGAAGCCTGTGGAACTGTGAGTTAATTAAATATATGTTCTCCATAAATCACGCAGTCTCAGGTAGTTCTTTATAGCAGTATGAGAACAAACTAATACAACTCCTCTTTAATTGAATTACTGCTGTTGAGTTGAGTTTCTTGTATATTCTGTATATTAGTCCCTTGTTAGAGGAATCGTTTTTGAGTGTATTCTTCTATTCAAAATTTGCCTCCTCACTTGGTTGTGTCCTTTCTGTGCATAAGGTTTTTAGTTTAACATACTTCAGTTAATCTATTTTTGTTTTCATTGCCTGCATGTTTGAGGTCTCAGCCATAAAGTATTTGCCTAAATCAATGACTGGAGTTATTCCTTTATGTCTTCATGTAAAAGTTTTATAGTTTTGAATCTTATAATTAAGCAGATTCAGGAGCATGGGTTTTCTATCCATTTGCTTATGTTCTGTTCAATTTCTTTCATCAGTGATTTGTAAGCTTCCAAATGGGTGTCTTTTACTTTCTTACTTTTACATGTATTCTTAGGTCTTTTTCTAGGTATTATAAACAAAGTTTCCTTCTTGATTTCTCTTTAAACTAGATCGCTGTTTTACAGAAACATTACTGATTTGTGTATCTTAATTTAATATTCTGCAACATCACTGAATTTGTTTATCAGTTCTGAAACTTTATTGGTACAGTATTCTTTATTTTTTGTGGGGTATTTAGGTTTTTCTAACTGTAAGATTATGCTGTCTGCAAAGAAAAATAGTTTGACTTTCTCTTTTCAAATTCAGATGCCTTTTATTTATTTCTCTTGACTAATTGCTCTGGATAAAACCCTAAGTGCACTGTTCAATAGCGGTGGTGTAAGTGGGCATACATGTCTTGCTCCAGTTGTGAGAAAAAAGACCTTCAGAATTTGGCTAGGAGGCACAATGGCTGACTACATGCAGCAAGCAGGAATATATGCCACTGAGGTACCAGGACATTGGAAAGACTGGCACACTCCAAGCAGAGCTTTGGAGGGAAGACATGGAGAGTGGACAAAGGGAAGACAAAAATACTGGGCTGAAGTTGGAGGAAGATGGAAATTCAGCATGGGGTACCACACACTGGGAATCATTTCTGGCCACTAGTGACTCCTGGGGAAGGGGTAAGTTGAGCAGTTAAGAAGAAACCCACTCTCACCGCAAACCTTTGGAATCCTGGCAGCAGGAAAACCTATGACCCTCACAGATGCTTGAGTTGTGTGGGAGAGCTACTTAGAGAGGTGGTAGAGGCAGAACTCCAGCCAGTGTGAAGCCCAGAGGGTTTGGTGTGGGAGTGTCTGTAGTGGAGCACAACCAGAGATTCCCATCCTACAAGGCTTTAATTAGCACACACACCCAATTGTGCCACACCACAATGGCTGCCACTGTGAAATCCTGAATATAGGAGTAACACAAAGGTTGCTTCCAAAATTTCACTACTGTGAACACTGGTGCGAAAGACATGCAGATATCTCTTCAATGTACTGATTTCCTTTCTATTGGGTATATACCCAAGAGTGCAATTGCTGGATTATATGGTAGTTCTATATTTAGTTTTGTGAGAAATTCTAAACTGTTCTTCATAATTGTGCTAGCTTAAAAAAAAAAAGTGTACAAGGATTCCCTTTTCTCCACATCTTCACCAGAATTAGTTATTGATTGTCTTTTGGATTTAAATCATCTTAAATAGGGTGAGATGATATCGCATTGTAGCTCTGATTTGCATCTCTCTGATGATCAATGATGTTGAGCACCTTTTCATATGCCTGTTTGCCACTTGCGTGTCTTCTTTAGAGAAATGTCTATTAAGATATTTTGCTCTTTTTAAAATCTGATTATTAATGTTTTTGTAGAATTGCTTGAGCTTTTTATATAGTCTGGTTATTAATCCTTTGTTAAAGGAGTAGTTCGCAAATATTTTCTTCTATTCTGTGGGTTGTCTCTTCACTTTGTTGATTGTTTCCTTTGCTCGACAGAAGCTTTTTCACTTGATGTGATCCCATTTGACCATTTTTTGCTTTGTCTATACTTGTCAGATATTACTCAAGAAGTTCTTCCTGAGACCAATGTCCTGAAGATTTACCCCAATGTTTACTTGTAGTAGTTTCATAGTTTGAGGTCCTTGATTTAAGTCTTTAATCTGTTTTTATTTGACTGTAGTATATGGTAAGAGCTAGGGGTTTAGTTTCATTTCTTTGTGTATGGATATCCAGTTTTCCCACCACCATATTTTGAAGAGAGTCTATTCCTTAGTGTATATTTGTGGCACTTTTGTCAAAAATGAGTTCAATATAGTTATGTGGATTTATGTCTTGGATCTCAATTCTGTTCTATTAATCCATGTTTTTGTTTTTATGCCAGTAACATCTTGTTTTGATTACTATTGCTATATAGTTTAATCTGAGTCAGGTAATGTAATTATTCCAGGTTTGTTCTTTTTGCTTTGGATAGCTTTGCTTATTCTGAGTCTTCCGGGGTTCCATCTAAATTTTAAGATTTCTATTTCTGTGAATAGTATTTTTGGGATTTTGCTTATACTTTATGCTGTAGCTAAATGTGTATTAAAATGTTGTAATAAAGTAGTAACTAAAGCAACCAATATAATGATAGTTCAACACCATGATGTCATTCCCAGGACTCATATTTCAAGCTCCATGCTAGGAGCTTTCTCTTCTTATATCCCAGTCCCCAACCTTCCAAATTCTACAGTAAGTAACCAAAGCGATATGCATCCCTGTATTCCTCAGTATTGAGAAACGACAAAAGACAGAGGGGACTGGGATAGAATAGAGACCCCTAAGGGGTCTGTCAGCCCATACCCCAAGCGTGAAAATAAAAGAACATTTTGAATTCCTTCAAGGGAAATTCCAGACACCTGATAGCCTTGAGAACCAAATGAACAACCTGATAAGCAAAAAGGTAATAATAGATTAAAGCAATAGCCAAGGAAATTAGAGCCACCAGATTGTTGGTTTCCTATAGAAACTAAAAATAACATCTCAACATATGTCCTTCAGTTGGTTTTCAGAAATCCAGACTCTCACCAACTGAAAAATGCCATCTGCTGGCAGGTAGACCTCAGGAAAGAACTAATTCTGACTTCCATTCTTTGTTCTGAATTTCTTCCTGAGGGTCTTGGAGACAGTCCACACTCACAGGCCAGATCTTAACATTTCTCTCTGCCAACCCTAAGATTTTAGATGAAGCTTCTCTTCCTTAACCAATCACATGTCAAAGAATCTGTGAATTCACCTACAACCTGTAAGCTTCTGCTTCAAGATATCTTAACCTTCTTAGCCAAGACAATGCATTATCTCCATGTGTTGATTTACAATTTTGCCTGTAATTTTCTTGTTTTTTATTTTTATTTTTTAATGGAGTTTTGCTCTTATTATCCAGGCTGGAGTGCAATGGTATGATCTCAGCTCACTGCAACCTCCACCTCCCAGGTTCAAGGAGATTCAAGCAGTTCTCCTACCTCAACCTCCCAAATAGCTAGGATTACAGGCATGTGCCACCACGCCTGGCTAATTTTTATATTTTTAGTAGAGATGGGATATCACCATGTTGGCCAGGCTGGTCTCAAACTCCTGATCTCATGTGATCTGCCTGCCTTGGCCTCCCAAAGTGCTGGGATTACAGGGATGAACCACTGCACCTGGTCTAAAAACTCTAGTTTGTAAGTCATCATGGAGGTCAGGTCTTAATGTGAGTTTCCCAATTATACTTGATTGATGCCTTGCAAATAAACACCCTCTTTTCTCTGACTGCAAAACCTCAGTGTATGATAGGGTTTGGCTGTGTCCCCATGCAAATCTCAACTTGAATTGTACCTCCCAGAATTCTCACGTGTTGTGGGAGGGACCCGGTGGGGGGGTAATTGAATCATAGGGAGCAGTCTTTCTTGTGCTATTTTCATGATAGTGAATAAGTCTCACGAGATCTGATGGGTTTATCAGGGGCTTCCGCTTTTGCTGCTTTCTCATTTTCTCTTGCTGCTGCTATGTAAGAAGTGCCTTTCACCTCCCGACATAATTCTGAGGTCTCCTTAGCCATGTGTAACTGTAAGTCCAATGACACTTCTTTTTCTTCCCAATCTTGGGTATGTCTTTATCAGCAGCGTGAAAACAGACTGATACAGTAAATTGGTACGAGTAGAGTGGGGTGTTGCTGAAAAGATACGAGAAAATGTGGAAGTGACTTGGGAACTGAGTAACAGGCAGAGGTTGGAACAGTTTGGAGGGCTCAGAGGAAGACAAGAAAATGTGGGAAAGTTTGGAACTTCCTAGAGACTTGTTGAATGGTTTTGCCCAAAATGCTGATAGCGATATGGACAATAAGGTCCAGGCTGAGGTGGTCTCAGATGGAGATGAACAACTTGCTGGGAACTGGAGTAAAGGTGGCTCTTGTTATGTTTTAGCAAAGAGACTGGCAGCATTTTGCCCCTGCTCTAGAGATTTGTGGAACTGTCAACTTGAGAAAGATGATTTAGGGCATCTGGTGGAAGAAATTTCCAAGCAGCAAAGCATTCAAGAGGTGGCTTAGGTACTGTTAAAGGCATTCAGTTTTATAAGGGAAGTGGAGCATAAAAGTTTGAAAAATTTGCAGCCTGATTATGCAATAGAAAAGAAAAATCCATTTTCTGGGGAGAAATTCAAGCTGGCTACAGAAATTTGCATAAGTAGCAAGGAGCCTAATGTTAATCCCCAAGACTATGGGAAAAATGTCTCCATGCCATGTCAGAGACCTTCACAGCAGCCCCTCCCATCATGGGCAGAGAGTCCCAGGAGGAAAAAGTGGTTTTGTGGGCTGGGCCCAAGGCTCCATTGCTGTGTGCAGCCTAGTGACTTGGTGCCCTGTGTCCCAGCTGCTCCAGCTATGGCTGAAGGGGCCAATTTTATAGCTCAGGCTGTGGCTGCAAAAGGTGGAAGCCCCAAGCCTTGGCAGCTTCACGTGGTATTGAGCCTGCAGGTGCACAGAAGTCAAGAATTGAGGTTTGTGAATCTCCAACTAGATTTCAGAAGATGTATGAAAACATCTGGATGCCTAGCCAAAAGATTGCTACAGGGGTGGGGCCCTCTTGTAGAACCTCTGCTAGAGCAGTACAGAAGGGAAATGTGGGGTCAGAGCCCCCACACTGAGTCCATACTGAGGCACTGCCTAGTGGAGCTCTGAGAAGAGGGCCACCATCCTCCAGACCCCAGAATGGTAGGTCCACTGACAGCTTGCACTGTGCACCTGGAAAAGCCACAGACACTCAATGCCAGCCTGTGAAAGTTGCTGGGAAGGAGGCTGTACCCTGAAAAGCCACAGGGGTGGAGCTTTCTAGGACCATGGGAAGCAACCTCTTGCATCAGCCTGACCTGGATGTGAGACCTGGGGTCAAAGAAGATCATTTTTGAGCTTTAAAATTTGACTGCCTCACTGGATTTTGGACTTGCATGAGCCCTGTAACTGCTTTGTTTTGGCCAATTTCTCCCATTTGGAATTCCAATACCTGTACCCCCATTGTATCTAGGAAGTAACTAGTTTGCTTTTGAATTTACAGGCTCCTAGGTGAAAGGGACTTGCCTTGTCTCATATGAGACTTTGGACTATGGACTTTTGGGTTAATGCTGAAATGAGTTAGCACTTTGAGGGCTGTTGGGAAAGCATGATTGGTTTTGTAATGTGAAGACAAGAGATTTGGAGGAGTCAGGCTTGGAATAATATGGTTTGGCTCTGTCTCCACCCAAATCTCAAGTTGAATTCTATCTCCCAGAATTCTCACTTGTAGTGAGAGGGACCCAGGGGGAGGTAATTCAATCATGGGGGATGGTCTTTCCTGTGCTTTTCTCATGATAGTGAATAAGTCTCACAAGATCTGATTGATTTTTCAGAGGTTTCCACTTTTGCTTCTTCCTCATTTTCTCTTGCTGCCACCATGTAAGAAGTGCCTTTCACCTCCTGCCGTAATTCTCAGTCCTCCCCAGCCATTTGGAACTGTAAATCCAATTAAATCTCTTTTTCTTTCCAGTCTTGGGTATGTCTTTATCAGCAGTGTGAAAACACACAGACACAGTGTAGAAGTTTGACTTTACTGTGACAGGAAAGTAAACCGAAGTTTGATTGAGTAACAAAATCAGAGTCCTGTGTACAGAATGGGTCAGCTGGGGTTCTCTGTTAAAAGTCTCAGAATGCTGAAATCAGAGTGTTGTCAGAAAAGCTGTGCCATTCCTAGAGGCTCTGAAGACGAATCTGCTTCCAAGTTCAATTTGGCTGATGGCTAAATTCAGTTCCTTGCAGTTGTAGGATGGAGGTCCCAATTCCTCGCTTTTAATTGCTCTCAGATGCTAGAGGCTGCTCTCATTTCTTCTCATGCTTTTCATGTGGCATGCTTTCCTGGAACAATTGAGTCCCTTTCATGCTTTGAATCTCTCTGATTTCTCTTCTGCCATCTCTCTAACGTTTTCCACCATATCTCTCCCACTTACAGATTGAGCAAGTTCTCTGTTTCTATGGGCTCACATGGTAGATGAGACTCGGGGGATAATCTAGGTTAATCTCCCTGTTTCAAGGTCTGAAGCCTTAACTTTATCTGAAAAGTCTCTTCTGCCATTTGTAAACCTAAAATAATCAAAATAATTAGAATCTAATTAAATAGGGTTCATTCAAATGCAAAGTGTGAGGGTAGATGTTCAGGGGGCAAAGCTATACCAAAGAATGGTGATCAGTGCTCATGGTATGGGAAAAAATAAGAACCATTTATACAGACAAAACAGAGGTGACAAACAGAATTACAACATTTTCCATACAAAGGCTAAAATAGAGATACAAGATTTGATTGGCTACTATTGATTACATTCTAATGTAGTTGCTTAACATTGTATTGTAAAGTGGTAAATGTCACAAGGGTCTCTACCTTCATGTCATTTAGTCTAGGTTTGAATGAAAAATAGGGAGTCTGGTTAATGCATGAACTCTCAACACAAAGGTCATGCACTAGATAAGAAAAATAGTTGTGCAATGTGAGTCAGCTTTCAGGGCTAACCTTTTCCTTTTAGCATAATACATTTGAAAGGTCCTGAAATTTTATCTTCTTCTTACACATTTAAGGTAACAGTCACAGATTCTTGGGCTTTATGTGTGGACATGATTTGGGACCATTATTCACCTGCCACAATAAATAGTGGAATTTATTCCATTTTCTATTTAAAAATATAAAAGATTGACATCTGTATTTTGTACACTTCCTGATTATGCTAACTTTGCTTGATTGAATATATATTGACACTCAAGGAAATTGAGGTGCTACACATTCAGAGGATATTAAATCACAATATGATCCTTTGGTATCTGATCCAAGTACCACAAAATTCTAAATTCAATTTCTAATAATTATTTCTATCTCTATACACACACACACAATATAATCATTCATATTAATGTGAGAAGCTTCTACTCATAACTGCTTTGATATTATTTACTAGCTAAATAAATTTGAACAGGTTGCCTAATCTCTTTGTGCCTTGATTTTCTACCCACAATGGTTGTGGGTACATAGCATGATGTTGAAGTTGAAAGTATGAAGAATCCATCAACCAGGTAGTGAGCATAGCATCCAATAGTTAGTCCTCTTACAACCCTTAACCCCTGCCATGTCCCCTTGGATTCCCCAGAGTGTATTGTTTCTACTTTTATAACCATGTATACCGAGTGTTTAGTTCCCACTTATAAGTGAGAACACGTGGTACTTGGTTTTCTGTTTCTTCATTAATTTGCTTAGAAGAATAGTTTCCAGTTGCATCCATGTTGCTGCAAAGGACATAATTTTGAGCAGTGTAAAGATTTCTCAAAAACTGGGAGGTGAACTACGATTAGATCCAGCAATCCCCCTATTAGGTATATACGTGCTGAACCAAAAACTAAAATTCTAAGCCCCCCAACTGACCGAATGGACCTTCTTCTCAGCTAAGGGGACACAAAGAAACATAAAACACTAGTTCAGAGCATAAGAAGTGGGAGTCAGACACCTCATTATACTCTCATTTCTTTGGAGTTCAGGCACAACTAACTAGCATTAACATTAAAATAGAGATCCTAAGACTAACAGAAAAAAAGCTCTTTGTAGCAATTAAATACCAACCCCAACCTGACTCTAACATCACAAGACAGATAACAGGCCTTAAAAGGAAATAAAAGTATTTTAATTTGGTGGCTGGCAAGACAGCTGAATAGGAACAGCTCCAGTCTGCAGCTCCCAGCAAGATCAATGCAGAAGACAGGTGATTTCTGCATTTCAAACTGAGGTACCTGGGTCATATCACTGGAACTGGTTAGGCAGTGGGTGCAGTCCACGGAGGGTGAGTCGAAGCAGGGTGGGATGTCACCTCACTTGGGAAGCGCAAGGGGTCAGGGAACTCCCTCCCCTAGCCAACGGAAGCCATAAGGGACTGTGCCTTGAGGGACAGTGCATTCTGGCCCACATACTACGCTTTTTCTACAGTCTTCACAACACACAGACCAGGAGATTCCCTCAGATGCCTATGCCACTAGGACCCTGGGTTTCAAGCAAAAAACTGGGCGGCTGTTTGGGAAGAAACCGAGCTACCTGCAGTTTTTTTTTTTTTCATACTCCAGTGGCACCTGGAACGCCAGCAAGACAGAACCATTCACTCCCCTGGAAAAAGGACTGAAGCCAAGGAGCCAAATGGTCTAGCTCAGCGGATCCCACACCCACAGAGCCCAGCAAGAGAAGATCCACAGGCTTGAAATTCTTGCGGCCAGCACAGCAGTCTGAAGTTGACCTGGGATGCCCCAGCTTGGTGGGCGGAGGGGCATCTGCCAATACTGAGGCTTGAGTAGGCAGTTTTCCCCTTACAGTGTAAACAAAGCCACCAGAAAGTTCAAACTGGGCAAAGCCCACCACAGCTCCACAAAGCTGCTGTAGCCAGACTGCCTCTCTAGATTCCTCTTCTCTGGGCAGGGCATCACTGGAAGAAAGGCAGCAGCCACAGTCAGGGGCTTATAGATAAAACTCACATCTCCCTGTGACAGAGCACCTGGGGGAAGGGGCAGCTGTGGGCGCAGCTGCAGCAGACTTAAACGGTCCTGCCTGCTGGCTCTGAAAACAGCAGCAGATCTCCCAGCACAGTGCTCGACCTCTGCTAAGGAACAGATGGCCTCCTCAAGTGTGTCCCTGACCCCCATACCTCCTTTCTGGGAGACACTTCCCAGCAGGGGTCGACAGACACCTCATACAGGAGAACTCTGGCTGGCATCTGGCAGGTGTCCCTCTCAGAAGAAGCTTCCAGAGGAAGAAACAGGCAGCAATCTTTGCTGGTCTGCAGTCTCCGCTGGTGATACCCAGGCAAACGGGTCTGGAGTGGACGTCCAGCAAACTCCAGCAGACCTGCAGCAGTGGGGGCTGACTGTTAGAAGGAAAACCAACACAGAGAAAGGAATAACATCAACATAAACAAAAATAACGTCCATACAGAAACCCCATCCAAAGGTCACCAACATCAAAGACCAAAGGTAGATAAATCCATGAAGATGAAGAAAAACCAGCACAGAAAGGCTGAAAATTCCAAAAACCAGTACTCTTCTTCTTCAAAGATCACAACTCCTTGCCAGCAATGGAACAAAACTAGATGGAGAATGAGTTTGATAAATTGAAAGAAGTAGGCTACAGAAGGTGGGTAATAACAAACTCCTACAACCTAAAGGAGCAGGTTCTAACCCAATGCAAAAAAGCTAAGAACCTTGAAAAAAGGTTAGAGGAATTGCAAACTGGAATAACCAGTTTAGAGAACAACATAAACGACCTGATGGAGCTGAAAACCACAGTATGAGAACTTCATGAAGCATACACAAGTATCAATAGCTGAATCAATCAAGCGAAAGAAAGGATATTAGAGATTAAAAATTAACTTACTGAAATAAAATGTGAAGACAAGATTAGAGAAAGAACTGAAAAGGAACAAAGCCTCCAAGAAATATGGGACTTTGTGAAAAAAACAAATCTACATTTGATTGGTGTACATGAAAGTGACAGGGAGAATGGAACCAAGCTGGAAAACACTCGTCAGGATATTGTCCAGGAGAACTTCTGCAACCTAGCAAGACATGCCAAAATTCAAATTCAGGAAATGCAAAGTACATCACAAAGATACTCCTTGAGAAGAGGAACCCAAAGACACATACTCATCAGATTCACCAAGGTTGAAATGAAAGAAAAAATGTTAAGGGCAGCCAGAGAGAAAGGTTGGGTTACCCACAAAGGGAAGCCCATTGGACTAACGGTGGATCTCTATGCAGAAACCCTAAAAGCCAGAAGAGAGTGAGGACCAATATTCAACATTCTTGAAGAAAAGAATTTTCCACCCAGAATTTCATATCCAGCCAAACCAAACTTCATAAGAAAAGAAGAAATAAAATCCTTTACAGACAAGCAAATGCTGAGAGATTTTGTCACCACCAGGCCTGCCTTACAAGAGCTTTAGAAGGAAGCACTAAATATGGAAATGAAAAACCAGTACCAGCCACTGCAAAAACATACCCAATTGTAAAGACCACTGACACCATGAAGAAACTGCTTCAACTAATGGGCAAAATAACCAGCTAGCAACATAATGACAGGATCAAATTCACACATAACAATGTTACCCTTAAATGTAAACAGGCTAAATGCCCCAACTAAAAGACATAGACTGGCAAATTGGATAAAGAGTCAAGACCCATCAGTGTGCTGTATTCAGGAGACCCATCTCATGTGCAAAGAAACACATAGGCTCAAAATAAAGGGATGGAGAAATATTTACCAAGCAAATGGAAAACAAACAAACAAGAAAAAGCTGGGGTTGCAATCCTAGTCTCTGATAAAACAGACTTTAAGTCAACAAAGACCAAAAACGACAAAGAAGGGCATTACATAATGGTAAAAAATCAATGCAACAAAAAGAGCTAATATATATATATATATATACACATGTCCAATACAGGAGCACCCAGATCTATAAAGGAAGTTCTTAGAGACCTACAAAGAGACTTAGACTCCCACACAAAAATAGTGAGAGACTTTAACACCCCACTATCAATATCAGACAGATCAACAAGACAGAAAATTAACAATGATATTCAGGACTTGAACTCAGCTCTGGACCAAGCAGACCTAATAGACATCTACAGAACTCTCCACCCCAAATCAACAGAATATACATTCTTCTCTGTACCACATCACACGTATTCTAAAATTGACCACCTAATTGGAAGTAAAATATTCCTTGGCAAATGCAAAAGAATGGAAATCATAAATAGTCTCTCAAACCACAGTGTAATCAAATTGGAACTCAGGATTAAGAAAGTCACTCAAAACCCCACAACTACATAAAAACTGAACAACCTGTTCCTGAATAACTACTGGGTAAACAACAAAATTAAGGCAGAAATAAATAATTTCTTAGAAAACAATGACAACAAAGACACAACGTACCACAATCTCTGGGACACAGCTAAAGCATTGTTTAGAGGGAAATTTATAGCACTAAATTCCTACAGGAGAAAGCAGGAAAGATCTAAAATTGACACCCTAACATCAGGATTAAAAGAACTAGAGAAGCAGGAGCAAACAAATTCAAAAGCTAGTAGAAGACAAGAAATAACTAAGATAAGAGCAGAACTGAAGGAGATAGAGAAACAAAAAACCCTTAAAAATCAATGAATCCAGGAGGTGGTGTTTTGAAAAGATTAAAAAAATAGATGGACCACTAGCCAGACTAACAAAAAAGAGAGAAGAATCAAATAGACAAAATAAAAAAATGAAAAAGGGGATATCACCGCTGATCCCACAGAAACCCACAGAAATACAACCTACCATCAGAGAATACTCTACACATCTCTACGCATATAAACTAGAAAATCTAGAAGAAATGGATAAATTCCTGGACAAATATACCCTCCCAAGACTAAACCAGGAAGAAGTTGAATCCCTGAGTTGACCAATAACAAGTTCTGAAAGTCAGGTAGTAATTAATAGCCTACCAACCAAAACGAGCCCAGGACAAGATGGATTCACAGCTGAATTCTACCAGAGGTACAAAGAGGAGCTGGTACCATTCCTTCTGAAACCATTCCAAACAATAGAAAAAGAGGGACTCTTCCCTGACTTATTTTATGAGGCCAACATCATTCTGATACCAAAACCTGGCAGAGACACAACAGAAAAAGAAAATTTCAGGTCAACATCCCTGATGAACATCAAGGCGAAAATCCTCAATAAAATACTGGCAAACTGAATCTAGCAGCACATCAAAAAGCTTACCTACCACGACCAATTGGGCTTCATCCCTGTGATGCAAGGCTGGTTCAACATATGCAAATCAATAAACATAATCCATCATATAAACAGAAACAACGACAAAAATCATATGATTATCTCAACAGATGCAGAAGAGGCCTTCGATAAAATTCAACACCCCCTCATGCTAAAAACTCTCAATAAACTCGGTATTGATGGAACGTATCTCAAAATAATGGGAGCTATTTATGACAAACTCACAGCCAATATCATACTGAATGGGCAAAAGCTGGAAGCATTCCCTTTGAAAATCAGCACAAGACAAGGATGCTGTCTCTCACCACTCCTACTAAACATAGAATAGAAAGTTCTGGCCAGGGCAATCAGGCAAGAAAAAGAAATAAAGGGTATTCAAATAGGAAGAGAGAAGTCAAATTGTCTCTGTTTGCAGATGACATGATTGTATGTTTAGAAAACCCCATCATTTCAGCCCAAAATCTCCTTAAGCTGAGAAGCAACTTCAGCAAAGTCTCAGGATACAAAATAAATGTGCAAAAATCACAAGCATTCCTGTACACCAATAACAGACAGGCAGAGAGCCAAATCACGAGTGAACTCCCATTCACAATTGCTACGAAGAGAGTAAAATACCTACAAATACAACTTACAAGGGATGTGAAGGACCTCTTCAAGGAGAACTACAAACCACTGCTCAAGGAATTAACAGAGGACACAAACAAATGGAAAAGCATTCCATGCTCATGGAAAAGAAGAATCACTATCATGAAAATGGCCATAATCCCCAAAGTAATTTATAGATTCAATGCTATCCCCATCAAGCTACTATTGACTTTCTTCACAGAATTAGAAAAAAATTACTTTAAATTTCATATGGAACCAAAAAAGAGCCCGTATAGTCAAGACAACCATAAGCAGAAAGAAGAAAGCTGGAAGCATCACACTACTTGACTTCAAACAATACTACAACACTGCAATAACCAAAAGAGTATGGTACTGATACCAAATCAGATATATAGACTGATGGAACAGAATAGAGGCCTCAGAAATAATGCCACACATCTACAGCCATCTGATCTTTGACAAAACTGACAAAGACAAGCAATGGAGAAATGATTCCATATTTAATAAATGGTGCTGGGAAAATTGGCTAGCTATATGCAGAAAACTGAAACTGGACCCTTTCCTTACAGCTTATACAAAAATTAACTCAAGGTGTATTAAAGACTTAAACGTAAGACCTAAAACCATAAAAACCCCAGAAGAAAACCTAGAATACCATTCAGGACATAGGCATAAGCAATCACTTCATGGCTAAAACACCAAAAGCAATTTCAACAAAAGCCAAAATTGACAAATGGGATCTAACTAAACTAAAGAGCTTCTGCACAGCAAAAGAAATTATCATCAGAATGAACAGGCAACCTACAGAATGGGAGAAAATTTTTGCAATCTATCCATCTGACAAAGGGCTAATATCCAGAATCTACAAAGAACTTAAACAAATTTACAAGAAATAACCCCATCAAAAAGTGGGTGAAGAATATGAACAGACACTTCTCAAAAGAAGACATTTATGTGGCCAACAAACATATGAAAAAATGCTCATCATCACTGGTCATTAGAGAAATGAACATCAAATCCTCAAGGAGATACTATCTCACGCCAGTCAGAACGGCGATCATTAAAAAGTCAGGAAACAATAGATGCTGGAGAGGATGTAGAGAAATAGGAAGGCTTTTACACTGTTGGTGGGAGTGTCAATTAGTTCAACCACTGTGGAAGACAGTGTGGCTATTCCTCAAGGATCTAGAACCAGAAATACCATTTGACCCAGTCATCCCATTACTGCTTATATACCCAAAGGATTATAAGTCATTCTACTATAAAGACACATGCACATATGTTTATTGCAGCACTGTTCATAATACTGAAGACCCAAATGCTCATCAATGATAGATTGGATAAAGAAAGTGTGGCACATGTAAAACATGGAATACTATGCAGCCATAAAAAAAGGATGAGTTCATGTCCTTTGCAGGAACATGGATGAAGCTGGAAACCATCATTCTCAACAAACTAACACAGGAACAGAAAACCAAACACTGCTTGTTCTCACTCATAAGTGAGAGGTGAACAATGAGAACACATGGACACAGGGAGGGGAACATCACACACTGGGGCCTGTTAGGGGGTAGGGACCTAGGGGAGGGGGATAGCATTAGGAGAAATACCTAACGTAGATGATGGGTTGATGGGTGCAGCAAACCACCATGGCATGTGTATACCTATGTAACAAACCTGCATGTTCTGCATATGTATCCCAGAACTGAAAGTATAATTTAAAAAATTGAAAAATGGGATCTAATTAAACTAAGGATCTTCTTTAAAGCAAAAAAACCCTATCAACAGAGTAATCAGACCACCTACAGAATCAGATAAAATGTTTGAAAACTATGCATCTGAGAAAGGTTTAATATCCAGAATCTATAAGGAAATCAAACAAATCAACAAGCAATAATCAAAGACCCCCATCAAAAATGGGCAAAGAACATGAAGAGACCCTTTTCAAAGACAGACACACATGCAGCCAACAAGCATATGAAACAAATGCACAACATCACTAACAATTAGACAAAATGCAACTGAAAACCACAATGAGGTATCGTCTCACACCATTGAGAATGGCTACTTTTTAAAAATCAAAAAATAACACATGCTACCAAGGTTGTAGAGAAACGTGAAGGCTTATGCACTGCTTGTGCAAATATATATCAATTTATCCATTGTGGAAAGCAGTTTGGTGTTTTCTCAACAAACACAGAAACAACTACCATTCTACCCAGCAATCCCATTATTGAATATATACCCAGAAGAATATAAATTGTTCTACCATAAAGATAAAGGCACACATATGTTCATTTGCAGCACTATTCACAATAGCGAAGATATGGAATTTACCTAAGTTCTCATAATGGTAGACTAGTAAAGAAAATGTGGTACATATGCATCGTGGAATACTACACAGCCATAAAAAAAAGAATGAGATCATGTCTTTTCCAGCAACATTGATGGAGCTGGAGGCCATTATCCTAAGCAAACTAATGTCACAACAGAAACACCAAATACTTTATATTCCCATTTATAAATGGAAGTGGAACATTGAGTATACATGGATACACAGAAGCCAACAAAAGACACCAGGACCTATTTGAGGGTAGAAGGTGGGAGGAGGGTAATGATCCAAAAACTATCTATCATATACTATGCTTATTACCTGGGTAACAAAATAGTTTGTACACCACACCCCTGTGACATGCAATTTACCTGTATAACAAACCTGCACTTCTACCCCTGTATGTAAAATAATAGTTAAAAAGAGAAAAGAAAAAGTTAGAGATAATAAAAATCTCAAGACTTGAGGAATAAAGTCATTTAAACTTTAAAAGTTTAGAAGTCATTAAAATGTCATTCAGAGTAGCAGAACATGGTATCCTCCCCTTGGGTCTCAAATATTTAAGTGGGGTTTGTTGCCTGCTAGCCTCCTGCATAGATTAATTAGCTGGATTTCAGGGAAAAAGGGAGAAGGACACTGAACACTGGACCTTCGTGAGTTCTGAGTTCCCCATACCAGCTATATACTGATCAACCTTGATGTATGAATGTAAGCAATTGATAAAAATCCTAGTACACATAGGAGGATAATTAAGAACAAAGCAAAAAAAATTAAAATGCACAAATTCCAAATGAAATATAAGCAAATCATATATAGGAATATACTTCAAGAATAAGACCCCATGATGAAGTTTAGGCCAAGAGCACAAGGATAGTCAACATACTAATAAAGTAATTTAACACATTAGTATGTCAAAAAGGAATTTATATATATGTTTATTCTGATAGATGACAAAAAAATTAATAAAATTGAATATCTCCCTGACTTGAAAAAAATGGCAACTGTGGAATTTCAAAAAGTAAATTTTCTTTATTTTATGAATAGCATTTATGTGAACTCAGGTACAAACATATTACATTCTCCCCTTGCTCTAGGAATTGAAATCAAGGAATCAAATGTGGCTTGGAGACACTGTGAGGGAAAGACACTTGGAAAAGCTGCAGACATTTTCCCAGACCCAGAATTGAGAGCAGGATGCCACTTTTAATACCAGTGCATACAAACTCAGCCATTCCTTGGTGACACAGCAGCGTGTCTGCACAGGCATTTCATTCTCGGGCCAGAGACTGGAGTGCCTGCTCTGGAGCAGGATAGGGGCCTCCACAGCCAGAACTGTGGAAAGTGCCTCAGCAGTAGGCACTGGAATTGTGCTTTCCCCGTTACTAGTCTGGGTGGGAGGAGAATTATTACAGCTGTAGTTTCTCCTGTGCAGCGAGATGCAGCCAGGGCCTGCTTGACAACCTGAAATTGACCTGTGTGTGACATTTCTGGGTCCACCACCCTGTTCCCCTGAGATCGTGGTGCAGTGAGGCCTCTCTGCTCCACAACCAGACAGAACTCCAGGCATATGGAACACCTGTGTACCTGGTTCAGCAGCCTGAACCACCCCACCCTTCGTGGACATAGAACTTGGTGCAGTGTGGCTCTGCTCCATGATCATGCAGACTTCCAGGTATTCAGAGTAATTGTTCACCTGGTCCAGTAGCCTGAACTGCCCCACCCTTCCTGAACATAGACATGGTTTAGCAGGGCTCTCTCTGCTCCAGACCCAGGCAGATCTCTAGGCATTTGAAGCACCCATTTGACTGGTTCAGCAGCCTGAGTCACCCCACCCTTCATGGACATAGATCTTGAAACAGTAGGTCTCTGTCTGCTCCATGCCCAGGCAGATCTCCACACATCTAGAGCACTCACTCTCCTGGAATAGGATCTTAGGCTACCTCTTATCCCCATGCAAAGTATTTGGAGCCAAAGAGGTTTCCCAGCTCCATGCCCAGGCAAACCTCTGGGGGCCTGCTGGCCACCCACTGGACTTTCCCTTGGCACTAGTGCTTGTGTCTGCCATCAGGGGACCAGCAGGTTGAATTGCCCAGTCTGGCCCCACCATTCATGGCTCCCACCCAACCAGGACTAAGCAGGGATCTCAGATCTCTGTGCAGTCTACAAATTGGCCCAATGCCTGAGGCAACAGAGAGCTTCTGCTAGTAAACAAGGATTAAGTATATACCTAGCCTCCTTGGCTACAGCTAACTCTTACCCAAAAGTGCCATCTACAGGCTTAGAGGACAAACTGCACAGCCCAATATAAAGCCTGCTGAAAGAAGTGCACAGGGCTATAGAAGCAAAGCCAAAAGGCCTTACCCAGCATTCTCTACAGTAAGGGAAAGAAAAAAGTTTAAAAATACAGTGAAAGAAAAAAATCTTACCCCCAAATTAGAAGTGCTAGCATCTCCAAATGAAGAGAAACCAGCGTAAGAATCCTGGCACTATGAAAAATCTGAATGCAGTGAAACCACCAAAAGATTGCACTAGCACTTCAGCAATGGTCCTTAACCAAAATGGAAACTCAGAAGTGACTGATGAAGAATTCAAAACATAGATGGCAAGAAAGCTCAATGAGATGCAAGACAAGGTTGAAAATCAATAAAAATAAACTTCTAAAGCAATTCAGGAAATGAAGGAAGAGACAAACATCTTAAAAAGAAATAAATCAGAGTTTCTCAGATTGAAAAACTCACTGAAGGAATTTCAAAATACAACTGAAAGCTTTATTAATAAACTGGACCAAGCAGAAGAAAGAATTTTGGAGCTTGAAGATGAGTCTTTTGAGCTAACCCAGTCTGATAAAAATGAAAAAGTAATTTTTTAAAATGAGCAAAGCTTTCAAGAGCTATGGAATTATGCAACATAACCAAATCTACAAATTACTGTAATTCCTGAGAAAATAAGAGAAGAAGCAAACCACTTGGAAAATATATTTGAGGGAATAATTCAAGAAAACTTCCATTATCTTGCTAGAGAGGTAGACATCCAGGTAGAAGAAATACAGAGAACACCTGTGAGATAGTGAACACCACAAAGGCATAAAGTAACCAGAATGTTCAAGGTATACAATAAAGAAAAAATCTTCAAAGCAGTTAGAGGAAAAGGGCAGATCACATAAAAAGAGAATCCCATCAGGCTAACAGTGGACTTATCAGCAGAAACCTTACATGCCAGAAGATATTGGGGGGGGGGGGAGGGCGCAGGCATTTTCAGCATTTTTAAAGAAAAGAAAGCTCAATGAAGAATTTCATATTCCAGCAAACTAAGCTTTGTAACCTAAGGAGAAATAAAATATTTTCCAGACGAGCAGCACTAAGGAAATTTGTTACTACTGGACCATACTTACAAGAGATCCTTAAGGAGTTCTAATCATGGAAAGAAAAGTATGATACCCACTACCACAAAAACATACCTAATATACTTAAACATACTTAAGTACATAGCCAGCAGGCCCTACAAAGCAAAACCCAATATAAACTAAAAAGTAACCAGCTGACAATCTCACGATAGGATCAAACCTCACATATCAACATTAGCCTTGAATGTAAATGGTCTAAATATGCCACTTAAGAGGCATGGAGTGACAAGTTGGATAAAAAAACAAGAGGCAACCATCTGCTGTCTAGAAGAGACCCATCTCACATGTAATGATCCTCAAAGGCTCAAAGTAAAGAGTTGAAAAAGTATCTACAACATAAATGGGAAAAAAATAGAGCAGACATCACTATTATTGTATCAGGTAAGGTAGACTTTAACAACAGGAAAAAGGACAAAGAAGGACATTACATAATGATAAAGTGTTCGATTCAACAAGAAGATGTAACTATCCTAAATATATATGCACTCAACATCAGAAAATCCCAATTCATAAAAGACAGACTTCTAGACCTGCAAGTAGAATTACAAAGCCACACAATAGTGGTGAACTTCAACACTACACAAACAGCATTAGACAGATCATTGAGACAGAAAACTAACAGAGAGATTCTGAACTTAAACTAGTTGCTTGACCAATTGGACCTAATAGATATCTACAAAGTATTCCACCCATCAACCACAGAATATGCATTCTCATCTGCACACAGAACATAGTCCATGATTATTACACAGAACATGCTCAGCCATAAATCAAGCTTATCATTAAATTCAAAAAAATCAAAATTATACCAACCATACTCTTGTACCACAATGGAATAAAGATAGAAATTAATACCAAGAATATCTCTCAAAACCATTCAATTACATAAAAATCAAACAATTTGCTCCTGAATGACTTTTGGGTAAACAATAAAACGAAGGCAAAAAATCAAAAAATTCGTTGAAATAAATGAAAACAGAGACAGAACATACCAAAATCTCTAGATGCAGCAAAAGCAGTGTTAAGAGGAAAGTTTATAGCATTAAATGCCTACCTCGAAAGTTGGAAAGATCTCAAATTAACAATCTAACAACACATCTAGAAGAACTAGAAAAACAAGGAAAAATGAAGCCCAAAGCTAGCAGAAGAGAAGAAATAACTAAAACCACAGTGGAGCTGGATGAAATTGAAACACAAAAATTCATACAAAGAATCAACAAAACCAAAAGTTGGTTCTTTGAAAGGATAGGCTGCTAGCTAGATTAACAAGGAAAACAAGAGAAAATCCAAAGAAGCACAATCAGAAACAACAAAAGTGACATTATAACTGATTCCACAGAAATACAAAAAATCCTCAGGGACTGTTAAAAACCCCTCTGGCCAGGCAGGGTGGCTCATGTCTGTAATCCCAGTTCTTTGGGAGTCCGAGGTAGGCGGATCACAAGGTCAGGAGTTCAAGACCAGCCTGGCCAACATTGGTGAAACCCCATCTCTACTAAAAATGCAAAAATTAGCTGGGCGTGGTGGTGGGTGCCTGTAATCCCAGCTACTTGGGAGGCTGAGGCAGCAAAATCGCTTGAACCCAGGAGGTGGAGGTTGTAGTGAGCCGAGATCATGCCACTACACTCCAGTCTGGGCAACAGAGCAAGACTCCGTCTCAAAACACACACACAAACACATACAAAACCTTCTACACATACAAGCTACAAGCTAGAAAACGTAGAAGAAAAAAAAAAGATTAATTACTGGAAACACAATCTCCCAAGACTGAATTAGGAAGAAATTAAAACACTGAACAGACCAATATCAAGTTCCAAAATTTAATCAGTAATACAAAACCTACAAACACAATAAAGCACTGGATGAGAAGGATTCATAGCTGAATTCAAAAGACATACAAAGAAGAGCTGGAAACAATTCCATTAAACTATTTCCAAAAATCAAAGAAGAGAAACTCCTCCCCAACTTATTTGACAAAGCCAGCATCGCCCTGATACCAAACCTAGCAAAGACACAACAAAAACAATACTACAGGCCAATATCCCTGATGAATGTAGACCAAAAAGATACTCAGCAAACAGCCCATCAAAAAGTTAATTCACCATGAACAAGTAGGCTACATTCCTAGGATACAAGTTTGGTTCGACATATACAAATCAATAAACATGATCCACAACATAAACAGAATCAAAAACAAAAACCATATGATCATCTCAATAGACAGGGAAAAAGCTTTTGATAAAATCTAATATCCCTTCATGCTAAAAACAAACAAACAAAACTCTCCAAGAAACTAGGCATTACAGAAACATACCTGAAAATAATGACAGCCATCCATGACAAACCCACAGTTAACATCATACTAAATAGACAAAAACTGGAAGCATTCTCCTTGAGAACTGGAACAAGATTAGGATGCCCACTCTCACCACTACTATGCAACATAGTACTGGAAGTCCTAGCCAAGCAATCAGGCAAGAGAAAGAAATAAAAGGCATCCAAATAGAAAAAGAAGAAACAAAACTATCTCTCTTCACAGACAATGTGATTCTCTATCTAGAAAACTCTAAAGACTTTGCCAAAAGGCTCTCGGAACTGATGAATAACTTCTGAAAAGTTTCAGGATACAAAATCAATATACAGAAACAAGCAGCATTTCCATACACCAATAAAGTTCAAGCTGAGAGCCAAATCAAGAATGCAATCCCATTTATAATAAACGCAACAAAAAGAAAATAAGAATACATCTAACCAAGGAGATGAAGAATCTCTATAGGAGAACTATAAAACCACTAAGTCATAGATGAAACAAACAAATGAAAAAACATTCCATGATTATGGATTGGGAGAACCCATATTAAAATGGCCCTTGTGTCCAAAGCAATCTACAGATTCAATGCTTTCCTATCAAACTAACATTATTTTTTTTCATAGAATTGGACAAAACTATTCTAAAATTCATATGGAACCCAAAAAGAGCCCGAATAACCAAAGCAATCTTAAGCAAAAAGAACAAGGCCAGAGGCATCATATGAACCCTCTTCAAACAATAAGGTTACAGTAACCAAAGCAGCATGAAATTGGTACAAAAACGTACACACACACCAACTGAACAGGTTAGAAAGCCCAGAAATAAGGCTTCACACCCAGAGCTATCTAATCTTTGACAGACAAAGTCAACAAATATAATTAATGGAGAACGGATTCCCTATACAATAAATGATGCTGAAATAGCTGGCTAACCAGAAGCAGAAGGATGAAACTGGACCACGCCACCCTTCACCATACAAAAAATTAACTCATGATGGATTAAAGATTTACATGTAAGACCTCAAACTGTAAGAGTCCCAGAAGAAAGCCTGGGAAACGCGATTCTGGACACGGGCCTTGGGAAATAATTCATGTCTACATTTTCAAAAGCAATTGCAACAAAATAAAAATTGGCAAGTGGGGCCTAATTAAACTAAAGAGCTTCTGCATAGTAAAATAAACTAACAACAGAGTAAACAGACAACCTATAGAATGGGAGAAAACATTTGCAAACTATGCATCCAACAAAGGTCTCATAGCCAGAATCTATAAGGAACTTAAACAATCGAACCAGAAAATAAAATAAAACAAACCCATTAAAAAGGGGTAAAAGGGCCGGGCGCGGTGGCTCAAGCCTGTAATCCCAGCACTTTGGGAGGCTGAGACGGGCGGATCATGAGGTCAGGAGATCGAGACCATCCTGGCTAACACAGTGAAACCCCGTCGCTACTAAAAAAAAAAAAAAAAATACAAAAAAAACTAGCCGGGCGAGGTGGCGGGCGCCTGTAGTCCCAGCTACTCAGGAGGCTGAGGCAGGAGAACGGCCTAAACCCGGGAGGCGGAGCTTGCAGTGAGCCGAGATCCGGCCACTGACCTCCAGCCTATGACAGATGAGACTGGCCTCAAAAAAAAAAAAAAAAAAAAAAAAAGGGGGGGGGTGGTAAAAGACATAAACAGACGCTTCTCAAAAGAAGATATACAAATGGCTAACAAAGACATGAAAAAATGCTCATCATCATATCAGATAAATGCAAACCAAAACCACAATGAGATGCCATCTGATACCAGTCAGACTGGCTATTAATAAAAAGTCAGAAAACAACAGATGCTATTGAGGCTGCAGAGAAAAGGGAATGCTTATACACTGTTGTTGGGAATGTAAATTAGTTTAGCCACTGTGGAAAGCTGTTGGGAGATTTATCAAAGAACTTAAAACTGAACTACCATTCTACCCAGCAATCCCATTACTGGGTATATATCCAAAAGAAAACCAATTGTTCTACCAAAAAGATGCATGCACTCACATGTTCATTGCAGCACCATTCACAATACCAAAGGCATGGAATCAACCTAGGTGCCCATCCTCAGTGGATTGGAAAAAGAAAATGTGGTACATATGCACAATGGAATTGTACACAGCAAGAAAAAAGAATGAAATCATGTACTTTGCTGCAACATAGATGTGGCTGGAGACCATTATTTCAAGTGAATCAGGGACAGAAAATCAAATACTATGTGTTTTCACCTGTAAGTGGGAGCTAAACATCAGGTATTCATGGACATAAAGATGGCAACAATAGACACCGGGGTCCATTAGTGTGGAAGGGAGGGAGAAAAAGGTTGGAAAACTAACTGTTGAGTACTATTCTTAGTACCTGGTGGATGGAATCATTTATACCCCAAACCTCAGCATCACACACTATATTCAGATAACAAACTTGCACATGTACCAACTGAATCTAAAATAAAAGTTGAAAAAATATATACAAATGAAATAGTAGTTATCTCTGGCCTGGCACAGTGGCTCATGCCTATAATCCCAGCACTTTGGAAGGCCAAGACGGGTGTATCACTTGAGGCCAGGAGTTCAAGACCAGCCTAGTCAACATGGTGAAATCCCGTCTCTACTAAAAATACAAAAACCAGGATTAGCTGGCGTGGTGGCATAAGCTTGAATCCATAATCCATAAACCCATAATCGCTTGAACCCAGGAGGCGGAGAGCTGAGATCACACCACTGCACTCCAGCCTGGGCGACAGAAAGAGACTTCCGTCTGAAAAAAAAAAAAAAAAAAAAAAAAAAAAATAGTGGTTATTTCTTATTATGAGTGTTTTTTTTTCTTCATTATATTTCACATTTAAAATTTATTTTATAATGAGTACATATTCCATTTTATTAAAAGGTAATTATGTTTTAAAATCTAAAAAGTAAGCATAAATTTCAAAAATGCCAGACCAAATTAAAGGGGTTTCATTCATGTGAATACTTATGGAAGATTTACTCATAATCCCCAAAACTGTATGCAACCAAGATGTCCTTCAATGGGTGAATAAATAGACATACTATGGTATAAATGAGGTATCAAGCCACAAAAGGACATCAGTGAATCTTAACTGCAAATTGCTAAGTGAAAGAAGCCACTCTGAAAAGGCTGCATACTGTATTATTCTAATTATATGACTTCCTGAAAAACATAAAACTATAGTGATGATACAAAAGTTCAGTGGTGCCAGGGGTTCAGAGGGTTGAATAGGTGAACCACCAGGGACTTCGTAGGACAGTAAAACTATTCTCTATGATAGTGGTAGATACAGGATACTACATGTGTGTCAAAACCCATAGAATTTTACAGCACAAAGAGTGGGTCTTAATATATACACATTTTTAAAATTTTTAAGAGGTTCAGGGATCCCAGGGATGACGTATAGAATGTGACAAAACAATTTAACTGTAATAAAATATATGAAACAACCTCATTGAAGGGTGTGGGAAGAAAGGTCTTGACATAAGTCACTATAGAAATGAGTGGAGTCTGTAAAACTAAAGGCAAAAGAAACTACATAAGCTCTCGACTTTAACAAAGTTATTTCCCATGAGGTACAGGTTAACAGTTCTGATACTGCTGTACATGTGTACTGAAATTGAACAATAAGTAAATGGATGGCATATAATGGAAGCCAGGTTTCTCACTGTTGCAGTTGAGAGGTTACAGATAAGTAGAGAAAGGAAGTTTAAATTATCCATATGGATTATTAATTGTCCTTTGGCAATGGATTAGAATTGGAGACATAAGAAAGATCTCATGTTTAGCTTAACATAGACAGATCATTACACATAAAAGAAACATTTATAGAAATGTGTATATACAAAGGTCTCGATGCACATATATTTCCTTGCTCGGTCAGCTAACAGGGCCTAGAATCAATAACACCCCAACAGCAACAAGAACACCTAGCACCCAGATTTTGGGCTCCAATGCAATTCTCCAATAAATGAAATCAGGGGTCCTAGAAGAAGTGGGCCAAGAAATACGCAACATAATCCTGGAGAAACTTGTAGTGCCAGAAAGTAAGGAGTGCTAAAAACAGGAAAAAAAAAAAAAAAAAAAAAAGATGGAGTGTACCAAAAGGCCTTGTGAGTCAGCCAGAAAAACACTCAACGGACAAAGATGGAGCAATTTGAGCAACAAAATGAAAAGTACTGGATTATAACCTGAAGTATAAAATATCCATGAGTTCATACTGATATAAATATGCTTTTAAATAAATGGCAACAGAGAGACAAATTTCCCATGCAGAAGATTTCCAAATAAATTTTGTAGATACTCCATCCTCAAAAAAGTGGAGCATAACTCTCCAATTAAGTGTAGGGTGCACACGGTAACTTCCTTACAAATATTTCAGTATTGAAAGGCGAAGGAAATAACTTCATAGTGGATGAAACTGACACACACTGCCTCAAACTAGGTGATCAAGTTTAATCAACATCAACAGTAATAAGTCATGTTGATAGTATGTATGCTTGGTATGTAATAAAAATGTCACTTTACCTCTGTGGTCTTCCTCAAATCTGTTAAGGTAATCAGAAACAAGGAATGACTGAGAAGCTGTCACAGTCAAGAGGAGCCTAAGAAGATGTGATGACTAAATACAATGTGGTATCTTGCACGGGATGCTAGAACAGGAAAAGGACATTAGGTAAAAACTAAGGAAATCCAGCCAGGCGCAGTGGCTCATGCCTGTAATCCCAGCACTTTCGGAGGCCAAGGCGGACAAATTGCTTGAGTCCAGGAGTTCAAGACCAGCCTGGGCAACATGGCGAGACCTCATCTCTTCAAAAAGACAAAAAAATTAGCCAGCTGCGGTGGCCTGCACCTACAGTCCCAGCTACTTGGGAGGCTGAGGTGGGAGAATCGCTTGAGTCTGGGAGGTGGAGGTTGCAGTGAGCCAAGATTGCACTATTGCACTCCAGCCTGGGCCGCAGGGCGAGACCCTCTCTCTATAAATAATAATAATAATGATAATGAAAAAAAGGAAATCTGAATAAAGTATGGACTTAATAACAAGGTATCAACATTGCTTCATTCAATGTAACAAACACACTATACTAATGTTAAGATCTGAATAATAGGGAAAAGTTTGGTGGGGGGTATATGGGAACTCTGTACTGTCTGAATGTTTTTTCTATAAATCTCAAATCATTTTAGGATGAAAAGTTTATTTTAAAATAAGCCAAACAAGGCTGGGCATAGTGGTTCACACTCATAATCCCAGAACTTTGGGAGACCAAGGCAAGAGATCAGTTGAGACCAGAAGTTCAAGACCAGCCTGAGCAACATAGCAAGATCCCATCTCTAAAAGAAAAACTTTAAAAAATATTAGCTGGGCATGTTGACACATGCGTGTAGTTCCAACTACTCAGGAGGCTGACACAGGATAGCTTGAGCTCAGGAGTCCAAGGCTGCAGTGAGCTGTGACTTTGCCTCTGGTCATATGATTTGTGGTTCAACCAGGTCAAGGCCTATGCAGAAGGCAAATATCTAGTGTAGAATAGTATGAAGGTGGTTCATCATTATGAGTATGTAGAGAGAACCCTGATTTAGCTGGCAAAGCAAAAATTACAAACACACAGAAACATACACATGTACTGTCTCCTACACATATTTGACATTCAATTCATATCCACAAATAAGGAATGTGATATGTGTTTTCAGCCTGTTACTGACACCAGGATGTTCTTTTCCAGACTCTGGAATTCTAGTGCAACTTATAAAGAATATAAACCACAGTGACTCAGAATCTTAAGGTAATTTATTTAATATAAGTACACCCACTTGGGTGACACATAAGGGAAAACACAAACATTTTTTCCTGCTCCAAAAGGATCACTGTGACTAAAGAAATATACATGGAATTAAAAAATACCCTCTGCCATCACATTTCATATTCCACTCTCAGTTTTCAGCTTACTCCCACCACTTTAACCGCCACCGTGAATGACAAGGGGTAGGGGAATATTATCAAGAGAAACAGGGGGTCAGAGTACTCCTGTAGCCTTCACCCTCCAACCAGAATCCTTTCACCTCAGATATCCCTTCCTACTTTCTCCTCCCAAGCTCTGAGCACTTTGTGACATTCATTTTAACATTATGTGATTTGGGTCATTTTACCATATGTAGCATTAAAAAATAAAATGATGAATTTACCTAAATCTTACATGTAAAAAAATGTATTCGGTCTATTCATGAGTGTTAATTAAACTAGGAAATGCAGGATATAAGTCTGTAACATGACTCCATTCTAGAACAGCTTTGATCCCAGAATTTGCATCTTCAGTAAGAAGCTGTAAAGTCCACTAGGAGAACATTAGCTTTGCAAAGAACATTGGAGGTCTTCTAATCCAAAGTTCTACCTGATACATAAAACCATTCTTAAACATTTCTGCCAAGTGGGCTTCTGCTGAAGCAGCTCCAGAAAGGAAAGTATCTACAATTAAATGATAGAAAGTTCCTAACAGTAGGCAAAAACTTTGATTTATCTGAACATTTGAATTGATCTGCCCTCTGGAGGTACTCAGGTAAATGCTACCTCTCTTCTGTATGACAGGCCTTCAATTATTTGAAGAAAATATCCACAAACTTGTCTTTAGAGTAAAGCATTCCTGATTATTTCAAAAACTGTCTTGTCTGCTTGTAAACCAGTCACCTTCTTGGTCACTTTCCAGGTTGTCTCTGTCCATCTTGATTGTACCACTCTGATATGACCCAAATCTCCCAACATAAACTATCAAGTACAGAATAAACATGATTTTTGAGGCCTTCCTTGTTCTGGAAACCATAACTCTATTAATGGAGTTTAATATTTCATTATATGTGGTACACTGTAACCTCACATGGCTGGCTCACGTTGAACTTTGAGTAAATTAAAACTACAGTCTTCTTGGCCAGGAGTGGTGGCTCACGCCTGTAATCCCAGCACTTTGGGAGGCCCAGGAGGGTGGATCACGAGGTCAGCAGTTCAAGACCAGCCTGGCCAAGATGGTAAAACCCTGTCTCTACTAAAAATACAAAAATTAGCCGGGTGTGGTGGCAGGTGCCTGAAATCCCAGCTACTCGGGAGACTGAGGCAGGGAACTGCTTGAACCCAGGAGGCAGAGGTTGTAGTGAGCCAAGATCGCGCACTGCACTCCAGCCTGGGTGACAGAGCAAGACTCCATCTCAAAAAAGAAAAAAAACTAGAGTCTTCTTCATATATGCGATTGTTAGGCCACATAACTACCTCCCCTTGGTAACTGAATTTTTGATATAAGTACAGGACTTCATATTTGATCCTATTCAGTTTAATCCTGCTAGATTTGGCTATTTTTCTCAGCCCCGAAGGACTTTCTGGATCATGCTAGTGATACCAAGTACATTTATTCTGCCATCTAATTCTGTATTATTTGCAATGTGATGGGCATGCTATTTTTATATGTTCTTGCTAGTCATTATAAAACAACTTTGATGGGACAGAGCTGAGGTTGGAAACCTTCATTCACTTTGATATCCATATTGTTGAACACTGTCAATTCAAATTATTAACCCATCTACTGTCCTGTCATTATCATCTTGTTACTCCATTTTAATCTCAAGGACATTATGAGAAACTGCCAAATGGCTTTGAGATCTCTGGAAGGCAGTTCAGCAAAAAGGTGGGCATCCTCCGGAGCACCTGAAGTACAAGTGGCCCATGTGATTGCTTTTTTGGAGACATACTGTTATGTATTAGGCCACTATAAACAGATGTATTTAAGGGCAGTTTCAAATATTAGCCACAACTTGAAAGTAAGAAAGGCCAAGCTCTAAGTTGCAGTTACTGATTTATGACAGAGTTGACTCTCACATGTACATTTTTGTGTAAACTGCTCCAATATGAACAATAGCAGAGACGTATTTATTTAACAAGATCTAATGTTCTCCTGAACAACATCCAGGAGGCCAGCTAGTATACAACTTATTGTAAAATCTCTGATTAACAGACCAGTATAGTCTAATAGACTTAAGGGGAGGCAGTATAATGTACTGCTTAAGAGCAGTCTAGAATCTCAGAATTGGGGGCCGGGCGCGGTGGCTCAAGCCTGTAATCCCAGCACTTTTGGAGGCCGAAACGGGTGGATCACGAGGTCAGGAGATCGAGACCATCCTGGCTAACACGGTGAAACCCCGTCGCTACTAAAAAATACAAAAAACTAGCCGGGCGAGGTGGTGGGCGCCTGTAGTCCCAGCTACTCGGGAGGCTGAGGCAGGAGAATGGCCTGAACCTGGGAGGCGGAGCTTGCAGTGAGGTGAGATCCGGCCACTGCACTCCAGCCTGGGCCACAGAGCGAGACTCCATCTCAAAAAAAAAAAAAAAATCTCAGAATTGGGTTCAAACCTTGACTCTGTCACTTAATAGTAAGTAGTGTGACCTTGCTCAAGTTACTTAAGTCTCATTCAGCTTATTTCCTTATCTGTAAGCTGGGGAAGCTTGTCATAGTGCTATCTTATAGGGCTTCTATGATATTGAATGTAGCAATGAATATGGTAGCTATTATTGTTATTCTAACCTAACAAAATTTAGTTTGACAATCTTGTGAAATACATGCTAGGGCACAGTAATCATCTCTCTTCTTTCTTTCAAGCTCATCAACCATGCTTTTAATAATGAATTACAGAATCCTTCTTGAAATTATCTTAAGTTTGCTAATTTACACATGTGGCCAAGAAGTCCTAAATATGGATTCCAAAAGTGCTGTTTTAGGGAGCTCAAATCTGTGCTCAGATACCTCAATACAGCTGGAGCTATATGCCTCAATTCATACCCACTGGACAAATAAATGTTGTCCTTGAATGCTGGGACAAACAACTCCTTTTTAAAATGACATTACCCAAACTTTTGAATTTGTTGGTTTACAGCAGCTTTTGCCAAGGGTTTTTACCCATGGTCAAAGTGTGTAAAGCCTATGCAAGCATGTGCACTACCTGATGAAGCCTGCTTTTTGAGGTGGCTTCAGTCTGGTATCTGCTGAATCATGCTTCTCCTTTCTATTTATAGAAAACTGCTTTTCCCCTAAGTCTTCTAACAGAATTCTGGGAAAATGGTGGCATGAGAATAGGTCCTTAATTCTATGAGACATTGTCTCATTCTGTCACCCAGGCTGGAGTGCAATGGTGTGATCTCAGCTCACTGCGATCTCCGCCTCGTGGGTGCAAGTAATTCTCGTGCCTCAGCCTTCCGAGTAGCTGGAATTACAGGTGTGCAACACCACGCCCGGTTAATTTTTTTGTATTTTTAGTAGAGATGGGGTTTCACCACGTTGGCCAGGCTGGTCTCAAACTCCTGACCTCAAGTGATCTGCCCACCTTGGAATCCCAAAGTACTGAGATTACAGGCGTGAACCCCTGCACCTGGCCTCGGTATATTTTTTAAATAAAATACTACTAAATTAGGAATATCAAAATTGCCAAATAATTTAATTTTTTTACACATACTAAATTAAGCTGTATGACGAACATTTTCTATCAGGTCAGTCTGGCTTTGTGGCTAGAGTTATCAATTCATTTAGGATAATGTCAAAAGTCTGAATTTGAATCCCTTTTTGAATTATGAGACACAGGCCAAATTGCTTTCCTGACATCCCAACCCTGATCACTAGGCTAGACCCTAATAGGAATTAGTCCATTTGGTCCTATTTTGACACTGCAGATCAATATAAAATGGAGCAGGCTGTCCTCTCTCAGAGGGCAAGCTTGTCCACACCCAAATACAGGTGTCTCCTGATCATAGTTTCTCAACTAGCATGGTGATCTCAACTTGATGCAAGAGTCCCCTTTAATGAACCAACAGGTTTTGTTTCCAAGTTGTTTATCTGCCCCCTCCTGCCCCTCCCCTCCCACACAAGTAGTGAAAGTATATATGATATCACATACCTGAAACAGAGGCCAAAAGCAAATGAGGAAAGCTGTCTTGAGGGTGAAGTCATCCTGCTGGGTTTGCCCCGGCACTAGCTCCCTCCCTACTACCACATCTTGCTGGATCACAGAGCCATTGGGAGGGGGTGACAACCCAGTAAACAGGGAATGGATATAAAAAAACTGATCCACTCTTGTTGGATGGGGTGACAACCCAGTAAACAGCGCATGGATACAAAAAAATTGTTCCACTCTTGTTGGAGGGGGAGGGATAGCAGGTTAGGATATACCCTTCTTGATTCAATGATGAATAAATGGATAAATCTTGGATCAATAGTAGATGAAGAAAACCCAAAACAAAAACAGAGCCTTTAAAAAGATCCTGCAACATAATAGGAGGAAATTACATCATTTAAGAGATGGAGGAAGAATTTTTAAAAGGGCGAAATAAATGAAGTTATAAGCAAAAATTAATAAACTCAGAAGCAAAATAATGGTAGACTTAATAAATTAAAGACCTAGATCTTTTCCAAGAGAAAACAAAATACACTTAAAAATAAACATTTGGCAAAGCTAATTAAATAATTCTCTGTTCCTTGAGTGTTTGAAAGAAACTGATCTGCTAAACTGTCTGAGCCAGGCCTCAGCCAATATCCAGTTTCTACTATGCATTGATGATTGATTTCTTGTTATTTTCTATGCCTACAATTTTAGTATTCACTTCCATATAAAATCATCTGTCATTAAAATTACTGAATTCATTATGACAGACTTTGTGATTATGTCAAATACTTGGCATGATATGGTAATGAAATAATAAATCACCATTTCCTAAGTTGGTGTTCTGAGGAACACCGACAGGCCAAATGTTATTAGGTGTGTTTAAAAGAAAACAAAAAAAGGTGGTTCTGTGCTTAAATAAGTTCGGAAAATGCTGAGTTACACAAAGTTAAATAGTTTTTTTTTTAATTGAAGAAGCTACTCATTAAAAAAAAAATACTAGCCAACAGTTATTGCACAATGAGTCTCCAAGAGAGATTAAAGTATACAGCATTTTGCAAACGTATTTACCTGTGTCCCAGAAGAATATTTTTTTTCACAAAACACAATTTGGAATTGCTGTAGCAAACACATTCTGGCTAAAATGAGAAACAAGACAAAAATGCCACTGCCACCTTTATTATTTAGCACTGTTATGAAAATGTTTAACCCATGCAGTCAGAAACTATGTTATAAATTTTGAAAAGTAAAACATATAATTATAACATCATGGATAGGATTTCTCACCTGGAAAAACTCAAAAGGATCAAATGAATATCTCTAAAATTAATAGATTTCAATAAATTGCCAATTTAAAATAATCTATGCAAATAAATTCTTCTCCGATATAGCAAAAATGACCACATAGGTAACATATTAAAAGCTCCAATAAGCAGTATCAACGTGTTCCCTGTATGTCTGTATTACCTAGGAACATATTTATTACAAATTATATAGGATTTAAATAAAACTCTCTTGAAGGATATATAAAGTTTTTTAGAAACAAGGCAACATATGTTTCTGGAAAGCAATGCAATTCTGTAGTCCTCATAGTCATATAAATTTAAGAGAATCCCAACCAAATTAAATATATTTTTTGGGGAAGAATCTATTAACCGTAAAATTCATCTGGTAAAATAAACATGTCAGAATCATCAGAAAATTGTAAAAAATAAAAAAGATCAAGAGGAGGTCTCACATTAACAGATACAAAGTCCCATTTCTAACTCATCTACAGGCTGGTGTACTGGTGCCACAATGTTCAATGGAACTAAAGGGAATCCAAACACAGAATAAAGTATATACATGTATGACATTTCGTATGTTGGGGGAAAAGATAAATATGTTAACAACTGGCTAACCTTTGGGGCAAAAAAGTTAGAATACCTAAATCCATACATCAAGATAATTCCAGACAGGACAAAACATTTTCTTAATGAAACCATATAAGTTAGAGAAATACAAGATAAGATTTATATAATCTTGGGGTGGGATAACCCTCCTAAACACGATCCTAGGGCCAAAAGGCAAAAAGAAAAAGATGTATCCATTTTTTAATTTTTTATTTTTTTTTAGTCATTTTTAATGCATTTTTCTCTGTGCACAAGAGAAATAACTGATGAAGTCAAAAGATACACTTTCCTTTATACATAGCAGTTAAAAGTAATGCAAACATCACATGACACTTTCAGTGAAAGTTACATTTCCAATTACAAATCAAAATGCATATTAGGGTCTCTTTATGGGAGAAGTTGAAAAGGAAGTCTTAGGTAAAAAGCACTTTCCTGGCATTACTACACTGATCCTTCGGGCTGCACAAAGATTAAGGTCATATACAGTCAATCTGCAAATGTTGACACAATGTTACACTGTAAATTTTCTGTACAATTAAATGTATACTTAGAGATACCAGGATAAACATTTCTACTATATTTTAACTGAACTTGCCTAGCCAACATTTTCACTGAGAAGTTTATCAAAGATGCTGTAAGATTCTACAAAACTGTGAGACATACCTAGCTCCAGAAACATTTCTTGTATTCTTTCTCATTTTGGTTACACATATTACACTCAGATTCTACTGTAATATTTTTAGATGTACAGTGCCAACTGTGCTTACTGTACTGTATACAAATATAGCAAAAACGATCAATGAATGGTATAAATCTTACAGCATTTTGCTAGCAAAAATACATGCCAAAGTCACAATAAGCAATATCGTACCACAAATTAGAGAGCTTCAAATAATTTGCTTCTGTTTTTAATATCTTCATTCTACATTAAATTACTATCATAGGCTAATGTTTAAAAATGCAAATAAATTGGAATCTGTAGGACAACACTTGTTCACCCAACTGTGAAGGTTGATACTTGTTTCCAAAAATCACAATAAATGCAGAATAAAGAGAAGTGTTTGCATGCAACACTTTTGAGTGAAACAGCATTGATTCCCACCATTCAAATCGGATAAGGAAGGAAACTAAAGGAAATAAGGAAGGAAGGAAACAAAGAGGGAGGAAGGGGGGAGACAAGACGAAGGGAATGAAAGAAAAATAAGCAAAGGAGAAAGGGAGTGAGGGAAGTAGGAGAAAGGGACTCCATCTTAAAATGCATCATATTAGACTGATAACTAGACAGATTTAAAAGAATCAAAATGAAAGTAAAGAACGATTTTGTGTGTGTGTTTAAAGATTTAAGAGCCATTATCAAAAATAAGATACATTTTTTTTCCAGGTACAGAAATGTGATTACGATGGCTGGGAGCCCAGCAGCCTTTCAATGGCTGCATTGATGTCGCCTCCTGTTGCTATTAGGGCCTGCAAGTTTGCTTCACGGTTTAAGAACCCCATTGCGTTGAGCTGTTCCAGTTGTTGCTGAAATCTGACTTCTGGATTCGGCAGCTGTGGAGCATTTGCTCCAGCCAGAGCCTGCACCATTTGCTGAATGAACTGCTGGTTGGGTCCAGATTCTGATGTAGGACTCGTGGTTTCACTGGGTGCAGCGCTGGACACAGTAGGCCCAGTGGGGCCACCAGAGCCGGTGGAGCCAGGGGGGCCTGCAGGGCCAGTGGGTCCTATGGGCCCAATGGGGCCTATGGGGGTAAAAGGGACTATAGGGCCTATGGGGCCTAGGGGGGTGACTGGGCCTACAGGGCCTATAGCGGTTCCCAGCACCCCCACCCCCACACCTGGAGTGAAGCTTGGAATCAGGCCAGGTGCTTCAGTGGCTAATGTCTGTAGCCCCTGCTGGATCTGCATTAAAGCCTGCATTGCTCTTGGGTTTGACATGGCTGACAGTGTGTCTGGATTCTGCATCTGCTGCAGGAAGGCTGGGAGCTGTGGCCGCATCTGCTCCTGCAGCTGAGGATTTGCAGTAAACAGCGGGCTATTCAGCATCATCTGTGCAGCCAAATCTGGATTCTGGCTCAGCGACTGCATCATGCTTCTCATGTAGGGCGCCGACAGCATATTCTGAATCAGCTGGGGGTTTTCAGTTATCTGTTGCAGCAGGCTCTGCATGCCTGGGGTACTAAAGATGCTGGCGACATAATTAGCGGCAGCAACGGTGTTCCCAGTAGCATTGCTGGAACTATTGCCAGAACCACTACCAGTGCTCGTGGTCGTGCTGGTAGTTGCAGAACTCTGGGTAGCTGGCGGTGGTGCCCATGGATTGGGTAGTGGATCGCGATTTTCTGTGCGGGAAGGCTGCGTACCTTCCCCAGAGGAGGAACTACTCCCCACGGAGGCAAATGGATTACCCCCAAACTGCTCTTGTGCGGCATTCAGCATCGGCTCTTGAATGTCAGTGTACATGCGCCGTAAAGCATTATAGCCACCTGGGATGCTTTCTAGATTGCTAAGAGCCAGGTCTTGATTTCTCATCATCTCTTGCATCATGGCTGGATTCCTGGCAATTTCGAGTGTCTGCCTCATTATATCTGGGTTGTTGAGCAGGTGACTGATTTCTGGGTTTCTCTGAATCAATTGCTGCATCTGTGGATTAGCCATAATGAGCTGCCTCATCAGATCGGGATTCGAAAGCATGCTCTGAACAAAGGGATTTTCCATGATCTGGATCATCATCTCAGGGCTGGCCATGAGCTGCTGCTGCATCTGGCTCTGGAGCTCAGAGAAGTTGGTAGAGCTCAAGCCCAGGCTGCTAAGGCCTGCAAGTCCTCCCAGGCTCCCCAACCCAAACGGGTTGCTATTTGTGGAAATAGGTGTGGAGTTACTCCTGGGAGTCGACGCCGAGGTAGCGTTAGTTCCCGCGGCATTGCTAGGCTGCGTGGACTGGCCCTGAGGTCGGTTCTGGCTTTTGATGACAAGGTGAACAGTCAGCCCATCATGGATGCCATGCTGGATCAAGGTATCTTGATCTTTTAAGATTTTTCCGGCAAAAATCAGCACGAGCTGATCGGTTTGGGATTTGAAGCGTTTCGAAATCGCTTCCTTAAACTGCTGAACCGAGCTGTTCTCGGGCACCGCGAACTCCTCTTTCTCTTTGGGAGTCTTCACAGTGACTTTGATGATTTTAGGCTCAGCCTGGGCAGTAGCCGAGCCTTGGGCCGCAGCAGGGCCGCGGGAGGGGCGCGGGGGGCCGCTGCTCTCGCCATTCTCAGCCATGGCGGCCGCGGTGACGCAGGCGGGCAGGGAAGGCGCGGGCGGGCGAAAGAGAGAGAGCGAGGGAAGGAGGAAGGAAGGAGGCGCCGCCGCAGCGGGCTGGGCCGGGTCGGGCGGGGAGCGCGGAGCACGGTACCTCTCTGATGAAGACTGCGGTTCCCTGGTCCTCCGGTGGAGAAAGGCCTGGGCGTAGGCCGCGAGCTGAGGTCTCCGCGCTCCGGTCTCTGGGCCTCCTCCTCCGCCGCCTTGTGATCCGACCGCGCGCACTCCCAGCAACTCTGGCAGCCGCTCCGCCTGCTGCTCCCCGCCCCTTCCCCTCCCCCAGTTCGGCGCTCGCCTCCCCGCCCCCTCTGCTGACGCGGCGCCAGGCCTAGATTGATAGATTTGGCTCGGTCAAAATTAAAAACTTCTGCACTGAAAAGAAAAAAAGGGAGAGAGCGAAACAAAGGGAGAGAGAGAGAAGAGAACAGAACAGTACAGAGCAGGCGAGGCAGAGAGGGTGGGACGGAGAGAAGGAGGCGGTAGAGAGTCAGCTTCTGTAAACCACATTAAAAGACCAATGGAGAATGTATATTAGCAATCTGTAAGGCAGTAAAAGGGTGAAAGCCTGAATCGAACCGATCCCACATATAAGACGAAAAATGAATAATAAAGAACTCTGACAAAGCAAAAAGAAAGAGGAACACCCCCAATGGGGGAAGGGAAGAAGACAGAGCAGGAGCATGCATTTTACAAAAGGAGTGCAAATGGCCAATAGACATTTAAAAAAAGATGAGTAATTTCACTAGCAATCAAAAAAAATTCAAGTTAAAACAATAAAATTCTACTTTTGGCTTATCATATTGGCAGGGAAAAAAAATAATGATAAACCTTCTTGTTGACAGGGACCCTAAAAAATGCACTCTCAGGCTAGTTGAAGTGTGAATTGTTACAACCATAGGACAATTTGAAAATATATATCAGCATTTTGAATGTTTACACCTTTATTTAGAAATGCCTAACCTAGACAATTCGCCTAATAATCGTATGAGGATGCAAAACTATTTATGTATAAAATGTATATACATTGTAGCATTTAAAACGTTATTTAAATATATTAAATATCTGTTTACATAAGATTAGTCGAGCACATAATATTACCATACAAGAAAATATAGAGTGTCTTTAAAGGTATACATGAACTAAACTGTAGTTATAGGGAAATCACAGAGTATTTTCAATTTTGCCTTTGTATATTTCTGTACAGTTAAAAACTATATAAGAATGTGTGTTCCAATATCAAAAATACAATGTATTTTTATTTTAAAAGCAATTTTTGAACAGTTAGTTGTATATGTAAACCGTATGTGTAAAAAAATCTGAAAGGCTATACACAAATAAGTTAATGGCTGTTAGTACTGTTTGCTGAAATTATGAATAATTCTTATTTTCTACTTTCATAAGATTTTGAATTTTCTGATGATTTTTGTAAGTATGCACTACAGAAAGGTATTTGGGGGAAGAGTATGGGTAGAAATTGACAGGCACATAATAGTAGTGGCAAACATTGACATATTTACCTAATTTCATTACAGATTAAGTAAGAGCAATAAAGATGTAGCAATGCTGAGAAAGAGAACTTGAAAAATAGAAGAAATAATTTCAAATTTATCTATATATTTCTAACTCTAGGTTAAACCACACAAAAAATTATTCCCCCACCCCCACCCTCTACCAAGCAGCCACCAAAGAACCACTGATTTGAACATTTAACAGCATTTCAAACTCATTAGGTCACAAATACTTTAATAAATCTCAAGATAAGAAAAATATATATATACAGGTATGTTATATCCATTGATGGAGAAATGGAATAATATAGTATGTTTAATATAATTAATACAGAGGTAAAAGAATGACTAGCTTTAAATATGTTAATATGTATAGATCTAAAAGGTAAATTAATTAGTGTTAGGGTGGTGCAAAAGTAATTGCGGTTTTTGCCATTGAAAGTAATGAATTGTTACTATTATACAATGGTTTTTGCCATTGAAAGTAATGGCTAAAACCACAATTACTTTTGCACCAACCTAATACATGCCAAACAGCATTCTAATACATTCTTATGTATATTTGAAATATTCTTTTAGAAATATACCAAACTTGCACACATGAGGAAGAAGAAATGGAACAGGATATAGGCTAGTGATTAAAGGGAACTTAAATATGTAAAAATGCTTTTTATCTTTAAAATGAAGGCAAGTATGGTAAAATATCAGCAACAGTTAATCATGGGTGGTGAGAATATGAAAATATTATAGGTAATCTTTAATTTCAATAGAATAAAGCTAGATATTAATAATCAAAGTATGAACAAAAAACCAATCATTTGATTATTAAAACAAAACTGAATAATTTGGGGACAAAGTGCAATGTTCTTATTAGAATAAATTTACCAAAATAATGATAATGAGAGCATATACAGCAACAATAATGCTAGGAATTTTCTACGTGTGATCTGAGAACATTGTTAAGAATGCATGTTTCTAGGCCCCATGCCAAACCTACTGAAATAAGCAGTGCACTGGAAGCTGCATTTGTGTCAAGCTCCAGTTTAATATTATTTCATTTATTAAGTACTATGTGGATGAACTCAGAGTCAAATTTATACATTCAAAGATTTAAAATATCAAACGAAAGATTGAAAATAAGTGAAGTAGGCATTTGAATAAAGAAGACAACGGAAAATAAAAGGAGGGAAACGGGGTGACAGCTATAGAATGATAAAAGCAAATATTAATGAATTACCAAACAGAAAAAATAAAATTTGTTAAGTAAATCTAAGAAGATATTTGAAGAATCAAGTCAAATACACAAATCTTTATTAATTGGTGATTGTCTTGCCTGACAATTCCCTCACCAAAATACACATCAGAGGGGCAAAACCATACTCACCCTCTTAAGGAAACTTTCCACAAACACATTTCTTCGCATTCTCTTTCTTTACCTTAAAAATTATGTGATTTTTTTGACATTTTACTTCAAAATATATTACTGTTAATGTTTTAAGTTACAATGAAATAAAATTAACATTTTAGTAGTCGAACATACATATCCTCATTAGTGAAAAGCACAGCATTAATTAGCTGAAACAAAGAAAGCACACCAAGAAAAATATACAAACTAGTATTGTGTGAATAAAATTTAGTCACAGATGAAAGGGATTTTTTTTTTAAGTAAAAAAGAAATGCGTTGTAAAAATATTGGCTAATGACAAAAAAAAAAAAAAAAAAAAAAAAAAAAAAAAAAAAAAAAAAACCTCAGTCCTGATGACTACATTTCTAGGAAGATAGATATGGTCAAAATACATTCCAGAAGTAGAAGATCTTAAACTATGTGAGAGACATGTAAGAAAATGAACAAGGCCAGGTGCAGTGGTTCATGCCTGTAATCCCAACACTTTGGGAGGCCGAGTCAGGCATATTCCTTGAGTCCAGGTTCAAGAACAGCCTGGGTAACATGGCAGGACCCCATCTCTACAATTTGTTTTTTTAAACTAGCTGAGCTTGATGGCTAGTGCCTGTAATCCAAGCTACATGGGAGGATGTGGGAAGATCGCTTGAGCCTGGGAGGTGAAATTTGCAGTAAGCCTTCATCATGCCACCACACTCCAGCCTGGGTTACAAGAAAGTAAATAACTAGTTATTTTAAAAATCAGCTATTTTGTTCATAGTGGCTGCTAAGCTTATGTTTTTTACCCTCTCTCTTTACCAAATCCCACTGAAGTGACAGAAATGAGAAAAATAATAACCCCCTAACAGTTTTGAAAAGGTGGAAAGAGTGCCATCAATGAACTTTTAAGTTAAATATCAAAATAAATACTAGATTAAAAAATGAAATCATAAAATTTTCAGAAATATGTTAGGGCAAATATTTACATAAGCTAGGCATGATGGTAACCTGATGAAAACAACAAAGAAAAATCATGAATGGAAAAATTAATAGATTTCATTAAATAAGAATTTTAAACTATATATCAACAATGTAATAAAAATTAAGCAGTTAAAGACAAACAAAAAAATGCAACATATATAACACATGAGATCTATCCATGACATACAGACATTTCTTACAAATTTTAAAAAAATGAACACTCCAAGGGAAAAATAGGCAAAGGATATTAACTACTATCTTACAAAAGAAAAAAAAAGTCAGAATGAAAAGGAAAAGGAAAGAAGGAAGAAAGGGAGAAAAGGAAGGAAAAAATATGTTATCTTCTTTAAATAAAAAAATACAAATTAAAGTAACTGTGAAATACTTTTTGTCTATAAAATTTAAAAGACCAATATAATATCCAATTTTGACATAATAAAGACTGCCTAAGTTCAAATCCTGGTTCTATTACGTCTGATTGTAAACTGCATGACTTTGGCAAGTAACTTAACTTTTCTGTACTTCAGTATTCTTCATTTATAAAATGATGGACTATTTTGATAATCAAATAAATTAACATATTTTAAGCACCTACAAGTTTCCTGCTCATAGTATGCACTATGTAAGTATTATTATCATTAGTAGTAGTAGTACAGGAAAGAGGTAACTCATAATCTGCTGGGAATTAAGTTACTTGGTAGGTACAGCTTATTTAAACGGCAATTTGCTAATAAACACTAAAAGTTTAAGAAAATGTGCAGACAAGTTTACCGAGTAATCCTACTTTTAGGAATTTATCTGGAGGCAGTAATTCTTGCTCGTGGAGTCTCGAGATGATTATACTAAATGTGTTTTCTTCTAGCAGTGTAACTACAGAACCTAAGAGAAATCCCATGATTATTCCCTACTCCTGTTTTTGCATTTGGGGGCAAATAATAAAGTCAGAACTAGAGAAACAGTATTGTGGTATTGTAGCAAGAGATTAAACTGGAGCCAAACAGACCAGGATTTCAACTTCAACTTGGTCACTTACGGTTTTGTGACAGAGTAGTTCATTCATTTCACTGAACCTCAGTTTCTTCGTCAGCAAAAATGGGATTAATACACATACCCTTCAGGGTTGTAGTCACAGGCAGTAAGTACATGAGCCAGACAATAATTGCTCTGACACACACTCCTCTCTGAAAATAAAACAAATGAAATAAGTTTACCACTGGTAGGTTAAATTATGAAATGAAGAAACGAACAACAAAACAACACAAAAAACCTAGAAAAGATCAGAGCAGAGATACAGTCTAGCTGGCAGATATGTACTGTGTTCTGGAGATACATGTTCAAATTACATATCATTTTTGTTCTGACCCTATGCTCCCCATAATCTTCTAATAATTTTGCTTTTTCATCTAGATTGCCTATTAAGAATGTACAAGTCAGGCTATCTTGAATGCCCAGATATTCTAGTGTTAGATATCCACTTTAACCTCCAGGACATAAATTACAAATTGGCAATTCCTGGGCTGGCTTTGGCCTGCCGACACCTAAAACTTGGAAAATTTCCCCTACAAATTCAGATTTCAAACTTCTCTTTCAAAATTAAATGATCTGGCTACATTGGGCTCATACACTTGAGGGCTATAATTTGACTAGAGGTGAATATTGGCTGCCTTCTTTAGATAGGGGTTGTCTTCTGACTTGCCAGTCTCCACCAGGTCCAGTTCACGTATTTCCTTATTTAGTTGCCCCATAAGCATTGGAATTTTTTATCTTTTAAGAAGGAGCTCAATAAGCTTTCTCCTCCTTCACTATATCTCCTGAAGAGTAGAAACACTGAAGCACTGAGGTGAATTGGAAAAGATCAAGAACATAATTGGGTCACTTTCTTAAAGAGTGGAATATTAGGCCGGGCATAGTGGCTCGCTCATTCCTGTAATCCCAGCACTTTGGGAGGCAGAAGCAGGAAGATGGCTTGAGGCTCGGGGTTCAAGACCAGCCTGGCCAACACAGCGAGATTCTGTCTCAATAAATAAACAAATAAATAAACAAATTTAAACTTCAGTAAGCAGCAGGTGATCAGAAAAAAGAATGGAATATTCACCCTTGGGGGCTATAAATATGTTTGTATTGTGGAAAACACTTTCTTCAAATGAAGATGATGATGTTGACGGCAGATAATACTTTTTCTTGAGTTTAATCTTTCCATGACTCTTACCATCAGAATTATATGACTTTGAGTGATTTCCAGTTAAAAATTGGGAATAGAGAAAATATGAGATGGCAGTGAAAGTCTGCCTCACTGTGCTGTGTAGAATCAGGTTTTATGTTATAAACTGTGGCATAAGTTGCATTTCATGAGTGCCTTTCAAAAGAATGTAGAAACACTAAATTCCTTTGAGATTTAAAAAATCAATAGAGGGAGAATTAAAATGAAAATAAGAGGTAAGAGAAAAAATGCTCAGGGATAATTAAAAATGAATATTATAGAAGACCTGGCACAGAAAAAGAAGAATAGATGTTTTATCAGAAGGTAGAAATGAGTAGAATATCTGCTACTGTCAATCAACCTCATTCAAACCAGTAAGGTAGAAATAATAGACAAAATGGAAGTGTCAGAAGGTGAAATGAGGTCATTAAGGCCTAATCCCTCTAATAATAGAATAGTAGCCATAGGTGATTTTGTAGCCATGAAAAATGCTCTGGGACTGACACAATTATATGAATACATAAATAATTACCCAAAGCAGAAGTTAAGTTTCCAAGACAGTCCTATGAAGTCTAGTTAACTTATAGAGTTGACATTAGCTACATTATAATCAAATGGTAATGTGTTACCATTGAAAACATTTTATGTGAAAATGCATCCCAAGATGCAAATCAGAATATTGACAGAAATAAACTTGGCAGCAGTGGGAGGAGGTGCTTTCTCCACATTCATTGTATGTGAATTCCCAAGACTCTAGAGTCAGTGGAGAAAGTCACAAAAAGGGAAGAAGGTACTTGGGAATCCCTAGTGGCAAGAGAGAAATAAAGAGAGTTGAATGGTAATTGAATTGTAAAACCAATTTCTTCAAGGTGACTGTTTCCAGAAGGCAAACTTATGTATGAGATAATAGGGTGGCTGGCATTTACTTTTACATAGCCTGATGTCTTCAGATTGGCATCTGCAGATGGCACCTATTGTTGAATTATGATGTTACAGTCCAGACTCATCAGACATAGAAAATACCCAGGTACAACTAGAAGGAGAATGCAGTGTTTATGGGGAAAGCCTTGTGGTCTGTAGATGGTGGAGGGTAAAACAAAGACGCTGTGCTAGAATTAGTTACAATAGATACAGAAGTGGTAGCAGTCTTATCTAAGGCAGTGGTCTTTAAACTTGACTTTGTCTACACAAAGTTCTTTCAAACAGTAGGAAGATAAAGATAGTTTAAAATGAATTAATTTGTAGAGCCTCAATTCCCATATATCTTCTTTCCTAAAACTGATCTGCTAGAAAATGCCCGAAGGTCAAGGCATCCCCTTTTGCAATTGACTTTTCTCCACTTTACAAAATAAATGCATACTTCTTTTGCATACCCAGGATTTTACAATAGTACATTGCCTATTGCCCCTGGGTATAAAAACCTTGGGGCAACAAACAAAGGGACACTTTGGAATATATATTGATTTCTATGTTCAGAAATTGAATAACTCTAATGACTAGGTAATAACTCCTTTTGCAAATCTGTGATTTCCAATTCTTTGCCTTAGACAAAAATGAAGAAGAACCTAATTGAGTTGTCAACTGATAGGTCATTAAAGTAATTTATGAAGATGAATCATTATGTGATTTTGGAATATTATATATTAGAAAATCAGAGATGGAGGGAATTATTATGACAAAGTATTTACATTCCCATCTATTTGTTTATTTATTAAATGATTTCAGTGCTTATATTTATAAAAACAATATAAAGGAAAATACTTGCTACCAATGAGTAACATTGATATTTAGGTAAATAAACTAATAGGGAAAAAACTTCCAAATGAAATTAAATCTTACTTATATGTCTTGTATTTATCAAAACTGGTAATATATTTATGCTTTTGATACATTTTGTACTAACAATAATTATAATGATAATACAAAACAATTTTTTTCAACAAGTTGTTTTATTTCTTTGGGGTTTTTAAATTAGTTTATTATTTTAATTGACATAATTTTATATATGTATGAGGTGCAGTGTAATGTTTTGATAGCTGTATATCATGTATAATGATCAAATCAGGGTAATTAGCATATCCATCCCCTCAAACAGGTATCAGTTCTTTGTGTTGAAAACATTCAAAATCTTCTCTTCAAGCTATTTGAAAATACACAATAAATTATTGTTAGCTATGATCACCCTACAGTACTATGGAATACTGAATCTTATTCCTCCTGTCTTCCTGTAATTTTGTATCCCTTAACCAATTTCTCCTTATCTTCCCCTTTTCTACCCTTCTTAGCCTCTACTAACTACTATTCTACTCTCTACTTCCATTAGATCAATGGTTTTAGCTTCCACATATGAGTGAGAACACACAGTATTTATCTTTAATACAGAACAGTTTTATCCTTTGAAATTAATTTTGGTTTGTATAATTTTTGTGGTAGAGAAACATGAATAGAGTGATCGATGAAAGGCTTTTTAACATAAAATATATAAAATATCTTCTATTACGTTTAGAAAAATAAATAGAAATATTAAAGAAAAAATATACAATATAAATTTTTCAACTGTTGAAGAAGAATCTGTTATTATATTTTAAAGATGCATGAGGCAGATCTCAAGTTGCTACAGTATTTAGTGTCTGTTGGATACATTTAAGAGGCTGACGTGTTAAAAGAAAACTTTGGAGAAATTAAACAGAGTTTAATTAAGCAGGAAAAAAAAAATTCACGAATTGAGCAGCCTCCAGAATCACAGCAGATTCAAACAGATTCCAGGGATGCCTTGTAGTCAGAATAAATTTATAGACAAAACAAGGAAAGTGATGTACAGAAATCGGAAGTGAGGTACAGAAACAGCTGGATTGGTTACAGGTTGGTGTTTGCCTTATTTGAACACAGTTTGGACACTCAGCAGTGTATGAGTGGTTAAGTATGGCTTCTGGAATTGGCCAAGACTCAGCTGTTGTTACAGGCGCACACTTCTGTTAGGTTTTCAATCTTGTCTACCTATTAAGTTAGGTCAAGACTCAAATATAGAAGTACAGAGCCCCTCTCAGGCCATATTTAGTTCACTTTAACAGGTGTAACAGTTTATTTCAAAATGTCAATATTCATAATGTCCCAGAAATTGTGTTCTTGCAATTATTTAAATATATGATGACAAACTTTAGATGTCAACTTCAGTATGTCTCAGCAGTTATTTAAGTGTTGCCTTGCTGGCTTTTGTTATGTTTTGCAGGTCCAAAGGTCTCACTTTTACCAGCTGCCAGAATATTGCAGGCCCTGAGTTACTGACTCACACAAATGAAACAGCAGATGAGACTGAGATAGACAGGAGAATGTCGTTTTATTATTTTCCAGTGAGAAACAGGACTGTGATGCCTACCTAAAGTACTTATGTCTATGCATTCAGCGCATTTCCCCTCTGAAAGCCTAAATAGGAAGCCAAATAAAAATCAGAACTAGAAAATTAGAGCTATTTGATTGTCCTTTGAATGTAAATTATAAGCCTACATCATTAATCAGAGCAGACACAAGCAAAATCATCTGAAAGACGTATGATAGGATATAGCAGGATGGTTGTTGGGTAAACGATGATTCATAAGATCATAAATTAACAGTTTAATGACATAAATCAAAGCTAGTGCTGTGCGTTCATCTCCCAACAGAGATGATATTGATTATAGGATTGAAAATACTGGAAGTCAAGCGGCTAAGTCACCTTTATCCATTGGTTGCTGCCAATGTTTACTTCAGGGACCAACTTTTCCCTATGTCTTTGTGGTTCATTCTTTCTTAATATGCTAATACAGGCAGCCAGGTCACAGTATACCTATGCTTTAAGGGCCCAAAAGTCATTTTGTCTCCTCAGATAATTTTACATCTATATTCCTTGATTAGTGACGTGCTGATCCTAAAATGTAATTCTGAAAATACACTCAAATAGCTCTCATTTTCTAGTTCTTGAGGTGGGGTGCAGTGGAAAGGTAGCTTGTAGTCCCTTACTGACAATATTGCTTGGAAAGAGCAACATCAGTCAAATAAGCAAGTACAGTTTATTTTCAGTTAGAATTAATAACTTAGTAATACGTTGTTATGGGAGAAGTTTACAGGGTCATGATACCAGACGGAATACACAGTCACACGTTCACAACATGTAGGTGAAAATTTAGTGTGTGGTGTAATAATCACTCAAAATATATAGAAATAATCAAAAAGAGAATAGCTGGTAACACATAACTTGGAAAGAAAATGACAAGAAATATATCTGACTGGATGGAGAAAAACTAGAAATAACCAAAAAGAGAAGATAGGAAGAATAAGCTTCTGTGAAGAAATGCAGCCAGAGGACATTAGCCAAAGAAAGAACTATACTGCATGATGACGACATAGGCAGAAAAGGATAGAGAGTGAATAATAAGAGTCATTAAATGGTAGATGAGACAAAGAATATTTGAATGGTAGTACAATTTTAAATGGGTTTCTACATGAAATCCAAATCCTCTTCAGAAGAAAAATAGTGCAGAGCGTGGGGCATAATCTGAAGAGAAAAAGAACTCTAGACTGAGAGACAGGATTTAGGATAGCTTTAGGATTCCAAGAAAAGAGGCAATGGGAGCTTTCCTGATATAGAAAAACCAGGTTAAATACAAATAGGTTACAAAATTTTGTAGCAAGTTTTGGATGGGGGAACTTCCTATCAGTCATTAGGCAAAAATAACTCAATTTGTGTTTGTTGTTGGATTATTAAAATTTTCTATTGACTTTGCTCAACAGATAAAAAATTAAAATGGAAAGCATAGAAATGCGTGATTTTGATGTGTATAAATTTTTGAATAATATGTAGATTTTCTGAACAATATGCCTCATAAAATGAAGCAGCCATGGAAGCAGAAAAGCTAAGTTAGACATATAAATACAGGGAATTAGTTAAATTCATCTGAATGCAGAGAAAGTCAAGTTACTTTTGAATAGAAACTTTAATTATGTCTCAGAATAAAAGAATAAGTGCAATAAAAAAGAGAAGGCCCTTGGCAATGTGGACAAGCATATTGGTAGTAAGTCAAAGAGAGTACGTTAGGTTCTTCAGGTAAAGAAGAGAAATTTTCCCTAGAGCCTGAGCTTTGTGGGTATGAGTATGTTCTGTGGAAGAATCACCTTTTACAATTTTCTCTGGAAATTAGGTAAGTAACAATTGTGCAGATGACATTGAGTGAATTCAAAATCTTAGGATTTTCCAGTAGCTGTGCTTCCAGGACTTTAAAAACATTGTGCATTACTTCTTAGAAGACATTTATAACTGTCCATGCAGGGACTTGAAGACTTGTCTGATCAAGGCAATTGTTCAATGGAATCAGCAAAGTAATGAGAATAATTATGGGAATAATTATGATGCTTTGGTGATCTTTAGCTAAGGGGTAGCAATTAAATCATTGCATTCTTACAAGTAGATACTAATTATTCTTATTTGATAAATGAGAAAAATGAGGTGCAGAGCTCTTAAGTCATTGCTCAAGGTCACATATCTAGTATATGGCAAAGCTAGGATTCAAACCTAGTCAGTTTGAGTGAAACGAGTAAGGATATATATGTTTGTGACTCTTGATTAGAATTGCAGTAGTCCAATAATAGGAGCACTGGCTTGAAGAATATGTGAATTCATATCCAGCCACATAGTTAAATTGAAATGAATAATTTTAAAGTAAACTTATTGAAGTATAGCATATAGACAGAGAACACACAAATCATGTGTGTTGAGCTCTATGAGCACATTTGTGTGATCAGCAGCCAGATCAAGAAACAGAATATTCCTTGCAACCTTCATTACTCATTGCCAGTCAAAACCCTCTTCTAAGATTATCACCATTCTAGTTTCTAGCACAAAAAAATTAGTTGTACCTGTTTTGGGACTTTATGTACCTGGAATCAATTAGTATATATTACCTAGAGTCTGGCATTTTATGCTCAACTTTATATTTGTAAGATTCATCTCTGTTGTTCTGTGTAGCAGGACTTCATGCATTCTCATTGATGAAAAAGAAATACTTCTAAAATTTCTTCTAAAAAAATCACACAGTTAACCTCTTTCTTCTGAACTATATATGTTCTCCAAAATTGCAGGACAATTTAAGTATAGTCAGTAAATTAGATGATGAGCATTGGTAGGATTTTGATCTGTGTCCCGCCGAATCTCATGTTGAATTGTAATTCCCAATATTGGAGGTGAAGCCTGGTGGGAGGTGATTGGGTCGTGGGGGCAGAGTTCTCATGAATGGTTCAGCACTATCCCCCTTGGTACTGTCCTTGCAATTGCGAGTGATTTCTTGTGAGATCTAGTCCTTTAAAAGTGTGTAGCATGCCCCCCCCTTTCTTGCTCCTGGCTCTTGTCATGTAAGACAACTGCTCCCTCTTTGCCTTCTGCCATGATTGGAAGCTTCCTGAGACCTTCCTAAAACCAGAAGCCATTATGCTTCCTGTATAGCTTCAGAACCATGAGCCAATTAAACCTCTTTTCTTTATAAATTACCCAGTCTCAGGCATTTCTTTATAGCAATGTGAGAATGGCCTATACTAGCATAGTACTAAAAAGCCAGTTTTGAAATCAGTTAAATCCTAGCCAACCTGGAATTTAAACATAGCTTCTTCATAAACTGACTCTATAGTCTTCAACTATCAATTTAATGCCTCTGTGCTTCAGTTTCTTCAAATGAAAAAACGGTGATGGTATTATCTATATCTCAGGATTGTGTGAAGTTAGGATGAGATGCTATATGTAAAGCACCTGGTACAGAGCTTAGACCATTGTAGGTTATCATTAAATTGGCAGTAGTAGTTGTTGTAATTATTATAGATAAGGCCCAAATGCTGAAGCCATTATTGAGGCTGACCAGTTTGATAGTTAAAACAATGTATTTTCAAAAATATATGTTGAGCTATTAACATGTTATGTATAGACTGTGGAATTTCTGCACTTTATATGTTCTATATGGCCAGAATTCTCTCATTTCTCTGAGGTGCTCAGAACTCCATGGGGGTCCATGAACATAACCTCACGTGGAAAGAAAGTTCTTTATGATAATTTCATCTTTGTGTCTTTTCATTGCGATAGTAATAGAATATAAACTAATTTTTTAAAAATCAAATTTTGGATCATCTGATTGACCTATTCACTCTCTAAATGAAAAGAAAGAGAAAGAGAATAAAGTGGAGGAAAGAGAAGAGAAAGCCCAGGACTGAGTTCTGGGACACTATAAAAGGTCTGAAAGAGGAGGAGCATATAGCAGAGACTGAGTAGTGAGGGTAGCAGGAAGAAAATTAGGAAAGTATGGCAACACAGAAAGCAAGAGAGGAGAGAGCTGAAGAAGGAGGGAGTGGACCACTGTAACAAATCTTTTAAGGGTTTAAGATGAAGGAAGAAAGTCATCAGTATGTTTGGCAACAGAAAGGTCATCAAAGACCTTGCCAAGAGTGGTTAGAGTGAACCGATTGGGAAGGAGACCAGATTGGAGTGGACTGAAGAGAGAAAAAGTGGTAATGAAGTGGATCATGTAGTAGAAACAACTGTCTAAAATTAAATAAAGAGTAGCAGGAAGAATAGAAAAGTCCTGGACTTTTTTGGTTGGTAGGGTATTAATTATTGCCTCAATTTCAGAGACTGTTATTGATCTATTCAGAGATTCAACATCTTCCTGGTTTAGTCTTGGGAGGGCGTATGTGTCCAGGAATTTATCCATTTCTTCTATATTTTCTAGTTTATTTGTGTAGAGGTGTTTATAGTATTCTCTGATGGTAGTTTATATTTCTGTGGGATCGGTGGTGATATCCCCTTTATCATTTTTTTATTACATCTGTTTGATTCTTCTCTCTTTTCTTCTTTATTAGTCTGGCTAGCAGTCTATCAATTTTGTTGATCTTTTCAAAAAACCAGCTCCTGGATTCATTGATTTCTTGAAGGGTTTTTTCGTGTCTCTATCTCCTTCAGTTCTACTCTGATCTTAGTTATTTCTTGCCTTCTGCTAGCTTTTGAATGTATTTGCTCTTGCTTCTCTAGTTCTTTTAATTGTGATGTTAGGGTGTCGATTTTAGATCTTTCCTGCTTTCTCTTGTGGGCTTTTAGTGCTGCAAATTTCCCTCTACACACTGCTTCAAATGTGTCCTTGAGATTCTGGTATGTTGTGTCTTTGTTCTCATTAGTTTCAAAGAGCATCTTTATTTCTGCCATCATTTCGTTGTTTACTCAGTAGTCATTCAGGAGCAGATTGTTCAGTTTCCGTGTAGTTGTGTGGTTTTGAGCGAGTTTCTTAATCCTGAGTTCTAATTTGATTGCACTGTGGTTGGAGAGACAGTTTGTTGTGATTTCTGTTCTTTAACATTTGCTGAGGAGTGCTTTAGTTCCAATTATGTGGTTGATTTTATAATAAGTGTAATGTGGTGCTGAGAAGAATGTATATTCTGTTGACTTGGGGTGGAGAGTTCTGTAGATGTCTATTAGGTCTGCTTGGTTCAGAGCTGAGTTCAATTCCTGGATATCCTTGTTAACCTTCTGTCTTATTGATCTGTCTAATATTGACAGTGGGTTGTTAAAGTCTCCCATTATTATTGTGTGGGAGTATAAGTCTCTTTGTATGTCTCTAAGGACTTGCTTTATGAGTGTCAGTGCTCCTGTATTGGGTGCATATATATTTAGGATAGTTGGCTCTTGTTGAATTGATCCCTTTACCATTACGTAATGGTCCTGTTTGTCTATTTTGATCTTTGTTGGTTTAAAGTCTGTTTTATCAGAGACTAGGATTGCAACCCTCTGCGTTTTTTTTTTGTTTGTTTTCCATTTGCTTGGTAGATCTTCCTCCATCCCTTTATTTTGAGCCTATGTGTGTCTGTGCATATGGGATGGGTCTCCTGAATACAGCACACTGATTGGTCTTGACTCTTTATCCAATTTGCCAGTCTGTGTCTTTTAATTGGGGCATTTAGCCCATTTACATTTAAGGTAAATATTGTTGTGTGTGCATTTGATCCTGTCATTATGATGTTCCCTGCTTATTTTGCCCCTTAATTGATGCAGTTTCTTCATAGCATTGATAGTCTTTACCATTTGGCATGTTTTTGCAGTGACTGGTACGAGTTGTTTCTTTCCATGTTTAGTGCTTCCTTCAGGAGCTCTTGTAAGGCATACTTAGTAGTGACAAAATCTCTCATCATTTGCTTGTCTGTAAAGGATTTTATTTGTCCTTCAGTTATGAAGCTTAGTTTGGCTGATAAGAAATTCTGGGTTGAAAATTCTTTTCTTTAAGAATGTTGAATATTGGCCCCCACTCTCTTCTGGCTTGTAGGGTTTCTGCTGAAAGATCCACTGTTATTCTGATTGGCTTCCCTTTGTGGGTAACTCGATCTTTCTCTCCAGCTGCCCTTAACATTTTTTCTTTCATTTCAACCTTGGTGAATATGATAATTATGTATCTTGGGATTGCTCTTCTCGAGGAGTATCTTTTTGGTGTTCTCTGTATTTCCTGAATGTGAATGTTGGCCTGCCTTGCTAGGTTGGGGAAGTTCTCCTGGATAATATCCTGAAGAGTGTTTTCTAACTTGGTTCCGTTCTCCCCATCCCTTTCAGGTACCCCAATCAAATGTAGATTTGATCTTTTCACGTAGTCCCATATTTCTTGGAGGATTAGTTCATTTCTTTTTACTCTTTTCTTCTCTAACCTTGTCTTCTCACTTTATTTCATTAATTTGATCTTCAATCATGATACTCTTTCTTCCACTTGATCGAATTGGCTATTGAAGCTTGTGCATGCATCATGAAGCTCTCATGCCATGGTTTTCCGCTCCATCAGGTCATTTATGGTCTTCTCTACACTACTTATTCTAGTTAGGCATTCGTTTAACATTTTTTCAATGTTTTTAACTTCCTCGCAATGGGTTTGGACATACTCCTTTAGCTCATAGAAGTTTGTTATTACTGACCTTCTGAAGCCTACTTCTGTCAGCTCATGAAAGTCATTCTCCATCCAGCTTTGTTCCATTGCTGGTGATGAGCTGCAATCCTTTGGAGCAGAAGATGTGCTCTGATTTTTAGAATTTTCAGCTTTTCTGCTCTGGTTTCTCCTCATCTTTGTGGTTACATCTACCTTTGTTGTTTGATGTTGGTGACCTACAGATAGGGGTTTTGATGTAGATGACCTTTTTGTTGATCTTGATGCTATTCCTTTCTGTTTGTTAGTGTTCCTTCTAACAGTCAGGTCCCTCATTTGCATGTCTTTTGGAGTTTGCTGGAGTTCTACTCTAGACCCTGTTTTCCTGGGTATCACTAGCAGAGGCTGCAGAAGAGCAAATATTGCAGAACAGAAAATATTGCTGCCTGATGCTTCCTATGGAAGCTTCGTCCCAGAGGGGCACCCACCTATATGAGGTGTCTGTCAGCCCCTACTGGGAGGTGTCTCCCAGTTAGACTACACAAGGGTCAGGGACCCACTTGAGGAGGCAGTCTGTCTGTTCTCAGATCTCAAATGCCGTGCTGGGAGAACCACTGCTCTCTTCAGAGTTGTCAGACAGGGTCGTTTAAGTCTGCAGAAGTTGTCTGCTGCCTTTTGTTCAGCTATGCCCTGCCCACAGACGTGGAGTCTAGAGGCAGTAGGCCTTGCTGAGCTGCAGTGGGCTCTGTCAAGTTCGAGCTTCCCGGCCACTTTGTTTGCTTACTTAAGCCTCAGCAATGGCGGATGCCCCTCCCCCAGCCAGGCTTCCACCTCACAGTTCGAGCTCAGCCTGCTGCACTAGCAATGAGCAAGTCTCTGTGGGTGTGGGACCTGCCCAGCCAGGCACGCGAGAGAATCTCCTTGTCTGCTAGTTGCTATGACCTTGGGGAAAGTGCAGTATTTGGGCAGGAGTGTCCCATTTTTCCAGGTACAGTCTGTCACAGCTTCCCTTGGCTAGGAAAGGGAAATCCCCTGACCCCTTGAACTTCCCTGGTGAGGTGATGCCCCATCCTGCTTCAGCTCACCCTCCATGGGCTGCACCCACTGTCCAACTATTCCCAATGAGATGAATCATGTACCTCAGTTGGAAATGCAGAAATCACCCATCTTCAGTGTTGATCACACTGTGAGCTGAAGACTGGAGCTGTTCCTATTCAGCCATCTTCAGTACTCCACTGTTTATATGTACCACCTCTTCTTTATCCATTCATCTGTTAATGGAAACTTAGGTTGCTTCCAAATATTAACTATTGTTAACAGTGATGCAACAAACATGGGAGTGCAGCTATCTCTTCGATATACTGATTTCCTTTCTTTTAGATATATACCTAGCAGTGAGATTGCTGGATCATATGGTAGCTCAATTTTCAGTTTTTTGAGGAATCTCCAAACTGTTCTCCATAGTGGTTCTACTAATTTACATTCCCACCAACAGTGTACAAGGGTTCCTGATATGATTTGGCAGTGTCTCTAGTCGAATCTCATCTTCTACTGTAGTTCCCATAATCCCCATGTGCCATGGGCATGACCCAGTGGGTGGTAATTGAATCATGGGGCCGGTTACCTCCATGCTGTTCTTGTGATAGTGAGTGAGTTCTCACGATATCTGATGGTTTTATAAGGTGCTTTTGCCACTTTTGCTCAGGCTTCCACCTCACAGTTTGAGCTTTCTGCCACTATATCAAGAAGGTCATGTTTGCTTCCACTTCCTCCATGATTGCAAGTTTCCTGAGGCCTCCTCAGCCATGCTAAACTGTGAGTCAATTAAAGCTCTTTTTTTAAAATAAATTACCCAGTCTCAGGAATGTCTTTATTAGCAGTGTGAGAACAGACTAATACAGTAAATTGATACCACAGAGAGTGGGGTGCTGCTATAAAGATACCCCAAAATGTGGAAGTGACTTTGGAACTGGGTAACAGGCAGAGGTTTGAACAGTTTGGAAGGCTCCGAAAAAGACAGAAAGATGTGGGAAAGCTTGGAATTTCCAAGTTGAATGGCTTTGACCAAAATGCTGACAGTAATATTGATAAGGAAATCGAGGCAGACATGGCTGCAGATGGAGATGAGAAACTTGTCAGGAACTGGAATAAAGATGACTCTCGCTATGTTTTACCAAAGAGGTTGGCAGTATTTTGCTCCTGTCCCAGGGATCTGTGGAACTTTGGACTTAAGAGAGATGATTTAGGGTACCTGGCAGAAGTCATTTCCAAGCAGCAAACCATTCAGGAGGTGAATTGGGTGCTGTTAAAAGCATTCAGCTTTGTGTATTCACAAAGATATGGTTTGAAATTGGAACTTATGTTTAAAAGGGAAGCAGAGCATTAAAGTTTAAAAATTTACAGGCTGATGATGTGTTGGAGAAGAAAACTTATTTTCTGAGGAGAAATTCAAGCCTGCTGCAGAAATTTGCATAAGTAACGAACAGCCAAATGTTAGTCACCAAGACAATGGGGAAAATGCCTCCAGGGCATGTCAGAGACCTTTGCAGGAGCTCCCCCCACATTACAGGTTCAGAAGCCTAGGAGGCAAAAGTAGTTTTGTGGGCTGGGTCCAGGGCACCCTGCTGTGTGCAGCCTCCTTGGAACTTGGTGCCTTGCATCCCAGCCACTCCAGTAGTGGCTAAAAGAGGCCAAGGTACAGCTTGAGCCATGGCTTCAGAGAATGCAAGCCCCAAGCCTTGGTAGCTTACATGTGGTGTTGGGCTTACAGGTGTGCAGATGACAAGAACTGAGGTTTGGAGACCTCCATGTCGATTTCAGAGGATGTATGGAAATGCCTAGATGTCCAGGCAGAGGTATGATGCAGGATGGAGCCTCAGGAAGAAACTGTGCTAGGGCAGTGCAGAAGGAAAAGGTGGGGTCGGAGGCCGCACATACAGTCCCCACTGGGGCACTGCTTAGTGGAGTTGTAAGAAGAGAGCCGCTTCCCTCTAGTCCCCAGGATGGTAGATCCTATGACATCTTGCCCTGTGCACCTGGAAATGCCACAGACACTCAATGCCAGCCCATGAAGGAAGCTGAGAGGGGGCTATACCCTGCAAAGCCACAGATGTGGAGCTGCCCAAGGCCATGGGAGCCCACCTCTTGCACCAGTGTGACCTGGATGTGAGACATGGAGTCAAAGGAGATCATTTTGGAGGTTTAGGATTTGACTGCCCTACTGGATTCTGGGCTTGCATGAGGCCTGTAGCCCCTTCATTTTGACCAATTTCTCCCATTTGGAAAGGGTATATTTACCAAATGCTTGTACCCTCATTGTATCTAGGAGGTAACTAACTTGCTTTTGTTTTTACAGGCTCAAAGGTGGAAGGGACTTGCCTTGTATCAAATGAGATGTTGGAATGAGTTAAGACTGCGGGACTGTTGGAAAGGCATGATATTTTAGAGGGTCTGAGCTTAAATAATATGGTTTAGTTGTTTCTCCATCCAAATATCATCTTCTATTGTAGCTCCTATAACTCTTACATGTCATGGGAGAGACTAAATGGGAGGTAATTGAATCATGGGGACATTTACCTCCATGCTATTCTCATGACAGTGAGTTAGTTCTCATAAAATCTGATGGTTTTATAAGGGAATTTCCCCCCTTTTGGTCACTTTTCTCCTTCTTGCTGCCATGTGAAGAAGGACATGTTTACTTCACCTTCCACCATGATTGTAAGTTTCCCTGAGGCCTCCCCAGCCATAATGAATTGTGAATCAATTAAGCCTCTTTTCTTTATAAATTACACAGTCTTGGTTATATCTTTAGTGGCATTGTGAGAACGGGCTACAGTTTCATTTTCTCCACCTTCCAACCACCATTTGTTATTGCCTGTCTTTTGAATATAAGCCATTTTAACTGAGGTGAAATGATATCTCATTGTAGTTTTGATTTGCATTTTTCTAATTACTGATGATGTTGAGCACCTTTTAATATGCCTTTTTGCCATTGTATGTCTTTTTTGAGAAATGTTTATTCAAATATTTTGCCATTTTTGGATTAGATTATTGTTTTTTTCCTATAGAGTTGCTTAGCTCCTTATATATTCTGTTTATTAATCCTTTGTCAAATGGGTCGTTTGCAAATATTTTCTCCCATTCTGGGGTTGTCTATTCACTTTGTTGACTTTATCTTTTGCCATGCAGAAGCTTTTTAACTTGATGTGATCCCATCAGTCCATTTTTGCTTTTGTTACCTATGCTTACGGGGTATCACTCAAGAAATGTTTCCCCAAACCAGTATCCTGAATATTTTCCCCAAAGTTTTCTTCTAGTAGTTTCATAGTTTAAGATCTTATATTTAAATATTTAATCAATTTTGACTTCATTTTTGTATATGGTGAGAGATATGTGTCTAGATTCATTCTTCTGCATATGAATATCCAGTTTTCCTAGGATCATTTATTAAAGCAAGTGTCATTTCCCCAGTGTATGTTCTTTGCACTTTTGTCAAAAATGAGTTCACTGTAGGTGTGTGTACTTGTTTCTGAGTTCTTTATTCTGTTCCATTGGTCTATGTGACTGATTTTATGTCAGTACCATACTGTTTTAGTTACTGTAGCTCTGTAGTATAATTTGAAGTCAGGTAATGTGATTCCTCCAGTTTTGTTCTTTTTTCTTAGAATGGCTTTAACTATTCTGGGTCTTTTGTGGTTTTACAAAAATTTAACGATTTTGTTCTCTATTTCTGTGAAGAATATAGTTGGTATTTTGATAGGGATTGCATTAAATCTGCATTCCTTTGGGTAGTATGAACATTTTAACAATATTGATTCTTCCAATCCATGATCATGGAATCTTTGTCCATTTATTGATATGCTCTTCAAATTCCTTCATCAGTGTTTTATAGTTTTCATTATAGAAATCTTTCACTTCTTTGATTAATTCCTAGGTATTTAATTTTATGTGTGCCTATTGCAAATAAGATTACTTTTTCATTTCTCTTTTCAAATTGTTCACTGTTTATATATAGATTTCCTATTAGTTTTTGTATGTTGATTTTTGTATCCTGAAAATTTCTTTATCAGTTCTAATACATTTTTGTGAAGGAGTCTAGGTTTTTCCAAATATAAGATTATATCATCTGCAAAGAAGGATAAATTGACTTCTTCCATTCCAATTTGGATGTCCTTTATATACTTCTCTTGTCTGATTGGTCTAACTAGGTCTTCCAGTACTATGTTGAATAACAGTGGTGACAGTGGACATCCTTATTGTGTTCCAGATATTAGAGGAGGGACTTTTTAGTTTTTTTAAAAAACTAGTCGTGTGTCTGTCATATATGGCTTTTATTATGTTAAGTTGTGTTTCTTTTATCCCCAACCAGTTTTTGAAGGTTTTTTTTAAATCATGAAGGGATGTTTAATTTTATCAAATGCTTTTTCAGCATCAATTGAAATGATTAAATATGGTTTTTACCCTTTACTCTGTTGTTATGACATATCACATTGATTGATTTGTATGTTTTCAACTGTTTTGCATCTCAGAGATAAATCACACTTTATCATAATGAATTCTTTTTTGAATGTATTTTTGAATTCCATTTGCTAGTATTTTGTTGAGAATTTTTGCATCAATATTCATCAGAGGTATTGGCCTGTATTTTTTGTGTGTGTGAGTGTGTCTTTCTCTGGTTTTGCTATCAGGATAATGCTGGCCTTGTAAAATAAGTTTGGATGTATTCACTTCTTTATTTTCAAGAACAGTTTGAGTAAAATTGCATTATTTCTTCTTTAAATGTTTGGTAGAATTCAGCAGTGAAGCCATCAGGTCCCAGGCTTTTCTTTACTGCATGTCTTTTTGTTATTGTTTCAATCTTATTACTTGCTATTGCTTTACTCAGGTTTTGGAGTTCTTCCTTGTTCAATCTCAGTAGGCTGCATATATCTAGGAATTTGTGCATTTATTCTAGATTTTCTAATTTATTGGCATGTAGTCGCTCATAGCAGGCACTAATGATCCTATGAATTTCTGCAGCATGAAATATAACATCTCTTTTTGTATTGCAGATTTTATTTATTTGTTACTTCTCTATTTTATCTTAGTCTGGCTAAAGGTTTGTCAATTTTATTTAACTTTTCAAGACAACTTTTGTTTTATTGGTCTTTTTGGTTTTTTCATTTTAATTTCATTTATTTCTGCTCTGATCTTTATTTTTTCTTTTGTTCTACTAATTTTGGATTTGGTTTGCTCTTGCTTTTCTAGTTAAGATGTGTCATTAGATTGTTTATTTAAAGTTTTTTCTCTTTTTTGATATAGGCACTTACAGCTATTGATATAAACTGCCCTCTTAATACTACTTTTGCTGTATCCCATAAGTTTTTGTATATCATTTGTTTCAGTAAATTTTTCAATTTCTTTCTGAATTTCTTCATTGATTCACTGGTCATTCAGGAGCATATTGTTTAAATCCCACGTATTTATAGTTTTCAAAATTCCTCCTGTTATTAATTTCTAGTTTTATTCCATTGTGTTCAGAGAAGTTTCTTGATATTATTTTAATTTTTTTGAATGTTTTAATACTTGTTTTGTGACCTAATATATGGCCTATCCTTCAGAATGATATATGTACTGAGGAAAAGAATGTGTATTCTGCAGCTCTTGAATGAAATATTCTGTACATATCTACTAGATCCATTTGGTCTGTAGTGCAGATTAAGTCTAATCTTTGTTGATTTTCTGTCTGGAAATTCTATTCAATGCTGAAAATGGGATGTTGAACTCTCCAGCTATTTTTGTGTTAGCACCTATCTCTCTTTAGCTCTAATAATCTTTTCTTATATATCTGGGTGCTCCAGTTTTGGGTGCATATACATAGTTATTGTTATATCTTCTTGCTGAATTGACCGGCTTATCATAATATAGTGATGTTCTTTGTCTCTTTTTATAGTTTTTGTCTCATAATCTATTTTTTCTAAGTATAGTGACTCCTGCTTTTTTTTTGGTTTCCATTGGCATGGAATATCTTTTTCCATCCCTTTATTTTTAGTCTGTGTGTGTCTTTATAGGTGAAGTGAGTTTCTTGCATGCAACAGATCAATTAATCTTGTTTTTCCATTCATCCAGCCAGTCTCTGTCTTTGATTGGAGAGTTTATTCCATTTACATTCAATGTTATTATTGATAAGTAGGACTTACTTCTGCCATTTTCTTATTTGTTTTCCATTTCCCTTGTGGTCTTCTCTTCCTATTTTCTTTTCTTCCTGTCTTCCTCTAGTGAAGTTTATTTTCTCTGGCAATATAATTTAGTTTATTGCTTTTGGTTTTTGTGTATCAACTGTACATTTTTTGATTTGAGATTATCATGAGGCTTGCAAGTAATGTTTTATAACCCATTATTTTAACCTGATTATAACTTAACACTATTTGCATAAACAAACACGTAAAAATAAAGCTAATAAAAATGGTACACCCTAACTTTATCCCCCTGCTTAACTTTTTGTTTATATTTATATTTTATTTTAATGAGTATGTCTTGAAAAGTTGTAGTTATTATTTTTGATTGGTTTATCATTTAATCTGTCTACTTAGGATAACAGTAGATTACACATCACAGTTACAGTGTTATAATAGTCTGTGTTTTTCTGTATGCTTACTATTAGCAATAAGTGTTGTACCTTCAGGTAATTTTTTAAAATTGCTCATTAATGTCCTCTTTTTTCTCATTGAAATACTTTAGCATTTCTTGTAGGACAGGTCTAATATTGATGAAATCCCTCAGCTTGTGTTTGTCTGGGAAATTCTTTATTCTTCATGATTGAGGGGTATTTATCCAGATATACTATTCTAGGGTAATTTTTTTCCCTTCAGTACTTTCAATATGACATGCCATTCACTTCTGGCCTGTATGGTTTCTGCTATAAAGTCTGCTGCCAGACATATTGGAGTTCCATTGTATATTGTTTGTTTCTTTCCTCTTGCTGCTTTTAGGATCCCTTCTTTATTTTTGACTTTTGGAAGTTTGATTATTAAATGCCTTGAGGTAGTCTTCTTTGGGTTAAATCTGATTGGTGTTTTATAACCTTCTTGTACATGCATATTGATATCTAACCCTGTGTTTGGGAAGTTCATGGTTATTATTTCTTTGAATTAAGCTTCTACTTCTATCTCTTTTTCTACCACCTCTTTAAAGGTCAATAACTCAGATTTTCACTTTTGAGACTAATTTCTAGATCCTATAGGCATGCTTCATTGTTTATTCTTTTTCTTGTCTTCTCTGTGTATTTTCAAATAACCTATCTTCAAGATCACTAATTATTTCTTCTGTTTGATCAATTTTGTTACTACAGGACTCTGATGCATTCTTCAGTATGCCAATTTGCATGTTTTCAGCTCCAGAATTTCTGCTTGATTCTTTTTAATTATTTTAATCTCTTTGTTAAATTTATCTGAGAGAATTTTGCATCCCTTCTTTTTGTTATCTTGAATTTCGAGTTTCTTCCACACAGTTATTTTGTGTTTTTTTTTTGTTTGTTTGTTTGTTTTGTTTTTGTGATGGAGTCTTACTCTGTCACCAGGTTGGAGTACAGAGGCACAATCTTGGCTCACTGCAACCTCCACCGCCCAGGTTCAAGTGATTCCCCTGCCTCAGCCTCCTGAGTAGCTGGGACTACAGGTGCGTGCCACCACAACCAGCTAATGTTTTGCATTTTAGTAGAGATGGGGTTTCACCATGTTGGCCAGGGTGGTCTTGATCTCCTGGCCTTGTGATCCGCCTAACTCAGCCTCCCAAAGTGCACACAGCTATTTTGAATTCTCTATCTGAACGTTCACATAGCTCTGTTTCCCCAGGATTTATCCCCAGTGACTTATTTAGTTCATTTTGTCAGGTCATGTTTTTATGTATGATGTTGATGCTAGTAGATGTTCTTCAGTCTCTGGGCATTGAAGAGTTAGCTATTTATTATAGTCTTCACTGTCTCAGCTTATTTGTAGCTGCTCTTCTTGGGTAGGCTTTACAGATATTTGAAAGGACTTGGGTGTTATGATATAAGCTGTGTCTGCTTTAGAGGGCAACCCATGACCAGTAATACTGTGGTTTTTGCAGATTCATAGAAGTACTGCCTTAATGGTCTTGGACAAGGTTTGGGAGAATTATCTGGATTATCAGGCAGAGACTCTTTTTCCTAGGCATACTTACTCCAAAACAAACAGAATCTCTCTCCTTTTTTCTGAGCCACATAAAGCTGGGAATGGATTGACACAAGCACCCTTGTGACCACCCCCACTATGACTGCACTGGATCAGACCTGAAGCCAGCACAGTGCTGGTCTCACCCAAATCCCGCTGTAAGCAATTTCTGGCTGCTGTTTATGTGTGCTCAAGGCACTGGGGCTCTACAATCAGCAGAGCCAGCCAGACCTGTGTTCATCCCTTTGGGGTGGTGAGGTTCCCCAGGCCCTGCGTGAGTCCAGTGGTGCCATCAGGGAGTCAGTGACTAGAGTCAAAACCTTAGAAGTCTATCTTAGTGCTCTGTTTTATTGCTGCTGAGCTGGCACTGAAATTACAGGATGCAGTCCTTCCCACTCTTCCCTCTTTTTCCAAAGGCAGAGGAGCCTCACCTCATAGCCACCACCACCCCAGGCCACTAACAGTACTGCCAGACTACCACTGATGTGCCCTTAAGTCCCAAGGTCTCTTAAGTCAGCCTGTTGAAAATGGTGCCTGGCCTGGGACTCACCTTTCAGGCCAGTGGGATCCCCTCAGGTCCAGGACAGTTCCAAAAACGCCATTCAAGAGTCAAATCCTAAAACTTGGGACCCTAAGAGCCCACTTGATGCTCTGTTCCCCTGCTTCCATGCTGGTACCTAAGGTATAAGACAAAGTCCCCATTACTTTTCACTCTGCTTTCCTCAAACAGAAGGAGTTTTGCCCCATAGCCACCACAACTGGTAATGTTGTGAGTCTCACTTGAAGCCAGCACGTCTCAGTGGCTTACCTGAGGTCCTTGATGTAGTACCTGGGTATCACTGCTAGTTATTCAGGGCCCAAGGGCTCTTCAGTTAGCAAGTGATGAATGCTGCCAGGACTGGATCTGTCCTTTCCTTCAAGGCACTGGGTCTTTTCTGGCCCAGGGTGTGTCTAGAAATGTCATCTGGGAGCTAGGGCTCAGAATTGGGGCCTCACAACTTTGAATGGTGCCCTATCCTGCTTTGGTTGAACTGGTGTCCTAGATGCAAGGCAAAGCCCTCCCCACTCTTCCCTCTCCTCTCGTCAAGCAGAAGGAAAGGCCTCTTTTGGAACTGTGAGCTGTGAAGCTTGGGGTTAAGCAAGGGGTGATTCCAGCTCTCTTTAGGCTACCTCAGCTGGTGTCTCAGTATGTCATGTGGCCCTCCCTCCCCGTCACGCCCAGTCCACTGTCTCTGGGCCTAGTTCAACAGTAGGACTCACCTAAGAGTTTCAGTCCTTATGGTCTAGACTGCCTTTCAAGTCTATTTGGAGACACAGAAAGCTGTAATCCTCATTAGTGATGTTTTCAGGCACTCAAGTTTAGACCACTTGGATTGCCAATTTCCCTGTTGCTTGAGCTGATTCAGATGCTCCCTCCATGAACAAGCATCTGCTGAATTTGGTCAAATTTTCCTTTCTGCTCTAACAGGCCAGCACTGAGTTCAATGCCTCACAATTGCAGTGTTCTTTCTCTCCCAACACCCAGAGATGCTCTCCACACCAGGCAACTGCTGCGGAGGGTGGGGCAAGGGCGTCATGGGGGAGTGGTGTCTGGTATTGAGAACTGCTTTTTTTCTATCTATTCAGTGTCTCTTTCTGTGATATGAAATTAAATCTGGGTACTATGATTGCTCACCTAATTTTGGGTTCTTATGAAGAGTTTTTTTTTTTCTTTCTTTCTTTTTTAATGTGTAGATAGTTCTTAACTTGGTGTCCTTGCAGAGGTAGGAGGCCAAAAGCTGGAGCCTTCTATTATCCCATCTTGCTCTGCCTCCTAATAACCTCTATTCTACTCTCCAGTTCCATAAACCTTTTTTTTTTAGCTTCTGCATATGAGTGAGAACGTGTGATATTTATCTTTCTGTGCTTGACTTACTTCACTTAATATAATGTCCCCTGGGCTGATCCATGTTGCCTAAAATTACAGGATTTCATTCTTTGTTATTAGTGAGTGGCCTTCTATTATATTACATATATAGTTATATGTATAATGTTATATATTATATATATAATACACTGTGTATTGTATATTTTATATATATATAATATATTATATATATATATATATATATAGGTTTTTCCTCACTCTTTTAATTGTGTCCTTTGCTGTGCAGAAGCTTTTAGTTTGATATAGTCTCATATGTCTATTTTTTGTTTTTGTTGCCTGTGCTTTTGAAGTCGTACTCATAACATCTTTGTCAAAGCAACATCCTGAAGCATTTCTCCTATTTTTTTTCTTCTAGTAGTTTTATAGTTTTAGGTCTTACATTTAGGACTTTAATCCATTTTGAGTTGATTTTTTTTTTTGTATATGGTAAGAAATAGGGGTCTAGTTTTATTCTTCTTCATATGGATATGCAGTTTTCCCAGCACTACATATTTAAAAGGTGTCATTTCTCCAATGTTTTTGGTGCCTTTGTTGACAATCAGTTGGTTATAAGTATGTACATTTATTTCTGTGCTTTGTGTTCTTTTCTATTGGTCTATATGTCTGTTTTTATACCAATACCAAGCTCTTTCAGTCACTATGTTTTTGTAGTATATTTTTAAGTCAGGTGATGTGATGCCTTCGGTTTTATTGTCTTTTATTGAGATTGCTTTGGATATTTGGGGTCTTTTGCAGTTCTATACAAATTTTTTGATTTTTTTATTTCTGTGAAGAGAGTCATTGGTATTTTGACGGGGATTGAATTGAATCTGTAGATTTCTTTGTGCAGTAAGTTCATTTTAGCAATAATAATTATTTCAATCCATGAGCATGAGATGTCTTTCCATTTGTTTGTGTCCTCTTTAATTTCTTTCATCAGCATTTGATAGTTTTCATTGTAGAGCTCTTTCACTTCTTTGGTAAGATTTTTTTTTTTCCTAGGTTTTTTTTGGTAGTTGCTATAAATGGGATTGCTTTCTTGATTTCTTTTTAGTTAGTTTGTCATTGGTGTATAGAAACACTATTGATTATTGTCTGTTAACTTGGTATCCTGCAACCTTACTGAATGTATTCATCAGTTTTAGACGTTTTTGTAGTGAACTCTTTAGATTTGTCTGTATATAAGATTATGTTGACTGCAAAGAAGGACGTTTAATTTCCTGTTTTCCAACTTGGATCTACTTTATTTCTTTCTCTTGCCTAATTGCTCTGGCTAGGACTTCCAATACTATATTGAATAAGAGTGGTGAACATGGCAGAGCCCACATCATTAATTAACCATGCTATGTTATCTTTCTTTGGTTAATGCTGGACTCATATTTCTCCGTAAAAACATTTGGCTGTAGATGGATAAATGGCTGTTGCTTTGAATGAGTTGCACCCTCTAGTTTGTGTCAGCTTCTCTTGCATTCCCTTTTATAGTGTTCTCACCTTTCTCACTTAAATTATCTGCTCAGCCTCTGAAGTCATTAGAATGTGTAACTTCTGATATACAGGGAGAGGGAAGCTGAATACCACCTTTTGTCGTATCAAGACTTCTTTACAAGAGAGATTTTTTATGACGTGGGGACTCCTTCAACATGAGAGCTTTTGGCTTCAAGGGCTACACTATCTGGTTGGGAATTCATTTACCCAAAGGACTTGGAACATTTTAGTAGCTTAGGAATTATTTATCTGCCTATCTATCTATTTTTTTAAAGACAGAGTCTCATTCTGTTTTTCAAGCTAAAGTGCAGTAGCATGGTCATAGCTCACTGCAGCCTCAAACTTGTGGGCAGAAACAATTTTCATGCCTCAGCCAGCCAAGTATCTGAGACTACAGGCACATACCAATACCATCATGCCTGTATAATTTTTATTTATTTTTATTGTTATTTTTTGTAGAAATAGGGTCTCGCTATGTTGCCCAGGCTGTTCTCAAACTTCTGGCTTAAAGTTATCCTCCCACCTCAGCCTCCCAATGCACTAGGATTAGAGGCATGAGCCCCCAAGCCTGGCCAATAACTATTTATTGAATGAATACAAGAATAAATGCATGGGGAAATGGAGTTGCTGTGATAATTCAAGAGTTAGATAGTAAACAGATTAGATAAACTCTAAGATTTCTGTTGCTGTAAAATTCTATAAAGTCACAAATATATCATATACTTTCAAATTGAATATAGTTGCACAACTGGTATTTTAAATCTAAAAGGAAACTTAAAATATCTAGTCACTCTACATCCTACCTTCATTAATTTACAGAGTAGTAGATTGGAGATCCAGAGATCTTTTATGTTTTGTTGTTTCCTCTCAAAATTTTAGGGTTAAATGGGCAGCACCTTTCCTCTTTGCTTTAGTCTTCAAAGCATACACATCAGTTTTCTATTGCTGCTGTAACAAATGGCCACAATCTTAGCATCTTCCAAAAACACAATTTATTATTGCAATGTTTCTGTAGGTCAGAAATTCGGGCACAGTGTGGCTTGTCTTATTTCTCTGCTACAGGTCTCACAGGGCAAAATCAAGCTATTCTGGCCTGGGCTCTCATCTGTAGAATTTTAAGAATACTCTTCCAAACTCATTTAGGTAGTTGGTCTAATTCAATTTTATGTAGTCCCCATTTCCTTACTGTATGTTAGCTGAGAATCATTCTCATCTCCTAGAGGCTGCCCACATTTTTGGATTTTTTTTTTTCATCTTCAAAGCCAGAAACAGCAAATTGAGTCCTTCTCATTCACATCTATCTGATCTCCCCTCTGCCTTGTCTCTCCTGCCTCTCTCTTCCAAATAGTTCTGATAAACTGTCTGGCTTCCTTTTCTGCTTTTAAGGACCCATTATGACAACCCAAATAATCCAGGATAATCTTTCTATTTTAAGATCAGCTGATTAGTAACCTTAATTACATATACCTCCACAGCAGAACCTAGATTAGTATTTAATTGAATAACTGAGGGATGGGAATCTTCAGAGGATGCATTTAGAATTCTCCTTACCAGATTGTCATTTACCTTATTTGACTGTATACGCCTCCTTGCTAGACTTAAACATTTAAGTGCCAGGTCTCTCTTTGGGGGATAAACATTCTCGTGGTTGAGTGTGCAGACCCTAGAACCCAACTATTTGGATCAAATTTATTTATGCACCACTTCTTGCTGGGTGACATAGGGCAAATTATTTAACCTTTCCATGATTCAGTTTCTTCAACTATAAGTGGGAATAATAGATCTGTTTCAGAGGTGAAGATTTAATAGCACACAATAAGTTTTAGTCATTGGCATTGTTACCTTTAGCACCTAACACCATGTTTGGCATATAGAAAATAGTCAATAAGTAGTAGCCATAATTTTTATTATTGGGGCATACTGTAATTTCTGCAATGGCACCCATGACCCTTTATTGTCCTTGTTTGTTGACATATCCCTCTCCCTCTCCTAGACTGTAAATGTCTTGAACTTTGGTGTTATCTAGTTTTACTTTTTGCTCCCAGAACCTAGCAAAGAGTCTAGCGTGTTATAGGTGCTCTAGGAACATTAGTTGAATACATAAATAAATGAATAAATTACTGCACCAATGAATTAAGTCTCTGACACCACCATATAGTCTTGCTGTTTAGGATGTATAGCCTCAATAGATACATACTTTTCCAACTTGGCTAGAGAGGTTGCGAGGGTTGCTGAAAGTCATGTAGATGATATTTGTTTTCCTTATGGTATGATTATTGTCTTTTCATGTGTCCAGTTTAATGTCCCTAGTTAGCTTTTAAAGGTCAAAAATATAGAGTAAAAACAAATAGCATTATGCGCAGTTAGAAAGGTCAGAGATTAAGTCATTATTGAGTTCAAACTAACACCTTGAGAGGTGACACATTTATTTTAATGATTCTATCTTCACATTTGGAGTTGGGAACCTGCAAAACCTGAGAGATTTATAAATCAAAGAGGAATTGTCACTTTAAGCATCATTTGATGACTCACTAGCAGGTCCAGTTTATGTAAATTTAATTAATAAAGAAACTCATACAGGTGTTCAGTAAAGCCATTCCACCTTGGGTCATGGATCATGGCCTATAATAATTTTCTTTAATTGAATACATTGTGTAACCAAACAGACTGGGCACAGTGGCTCATGTCTGTAGTCTCAGCACTTTGGGAGGCTGAGGCAGGTGGATCACCTGAGGTTAGGAGTTTGAGACCAGCCTGGCCAACATGGCAAAATCCCCATCTCTACTAAAAATAAAAAATTAGCCAGGCATGGTAGTGGGCGCTACTCAGGAGGCTGAGGCAGGAGAATCGCTTGAACCTGGGAGGTGGAGGTTACAGTGAGCTGAGATCATGCTACTGCACTCCAGCCTGGGTGACAGAGTGAGACTCTGTCTCAAAAAAAAAAAAAAAAGTCTAAGCCACATTGTAGACAGCAATTACAGACCTCATATTTATTTTTAAAAACAGATTAACTTCCTTATCACTTGATTCTAGCACGTTTATTAAAACTGTGTGTGTGTGTGTGTGCGCGCGCGCGTGCGTGCGCACACGATCAGGGAAAAATAAAATCACATCCCAGATCTGAGAAAAACAAAGTTATTAATTAGTGAATTACAGTGGCAATAGGAGGCTTGAAATGAGATGGAATCATTTTTCTTACCTTGATGCAATGGATTTTCTAGAAATCACATTTGAGAACTGAGGACACTAACACCCTGCATGAGTCTTTTTGCATCTCACAGGTGGGAGGATACTGGGAGATATTATGCCAAATATATGGCCTCCAAACATCCTGAAAGGCCACTTTCTCTGCCATGAAAGAACCTTGAAGATACACCAGGATGGTGCACTAAAAGGGATCCAGAACTCAAGTTTGGGCTTTCTCTACCAGACTGTGTAGCCAGCTCTTTTATTCGTGCATACCTCCCATCTCCCTACATTCCCCAATGGTTTCGACTTTTTAATACCTTACTCTTTTGGAGAATTTATTAGTGTGATTATAGGTCTCATAAAACTTGTCTTTGTACAGTTCTCTGTTCGTCCATGCCTGATTGTCTCAACAGCATTTTACAATCTTAGGACAGCTAAACTGTCCTTGACTATCCCTTCTTATTTGGGTTTATCTGACAAGGCCACTAGTCAGCAATTCTTAAAGCTGCTGGAGACCATGCACAGTGGCTCACGCTTGTAATCCTAGCACTTTGGAAGGCCGAGGCAGGTGGATTGCCTGCGCTTAGGAGTTCGAGACCAGCCTGGGCAATACGATGAAACCCCGTCTCTACTAAAATAGAAAAGAAATTAGCTAGGCGTGGCGGTGTGTGCTTATAGTCCCAGCTACTTGGGAGGCTGAGGCAGAAGAATTGCTTGAAACTGGGAGGCAGAGGTTGCAGTGAGCCAACAATGCACCACCGCACTCCAGCCTGGGTGACAGAGTAAAACTCCGTCTCCAAAAAAAAAAAAAAAAAAAAAAAAAAAAAGTAGGAGTTAGAAATAATCATTGTTGAATTTTTCCTGATGCTAGAGTGACAAGCACTTCAGCAACGTTATCAGTGTCAATGTCCTGCACCTCCACCACTATCATCAAGAATGACAAAAATGTGTATGTGATCCACTTCTCCCAGATCCCTTGGGTACTTGACATTTCTCTGTTTTCCTCAAAGGCACTAGCATTCAGGAAAAAAAAACAAAAACAAAAACAAAAACTCAAAACTCTAGCCAACTGAATATGGTCTACAATCATTTTGTTTTCACTTGCACTACTTGTCACAGGACTGTAATAGGTTTGGCCTCTGTTTGCCTTTATTTGGAAAGAAAATATGGAAAAAATCATATCTGTAATATTTGTCATTTTTTATAATCTACACTTTTAAAGTTATGCTCACCTCATTTTCCTCCAGCCTCTCAAAGAAGAAAACCTGCATCCCTTTCTGAGATCACTTATGAATTTCTGATCACTTGCTGTGGGTGGGGTCGGAACCACATCTCTGTCCCTGTTACCAAACATTTTTTATAATTACTCCTCTGCCTAGGGTCAGCAACTCTTCCCACTTTCAGCTTTGAAGCTTTGACTGGGCTCCCTCAATGAACTTCAGCTTTCAGATCTCCCCTGAAGGCTCTAGGCACCTGCCAGCCACTATGTAGTAGTGGCCTTTGTTGCCAACATATAATTTCTGCTTAGATATTATGTCTTAGAGATGTTTATCCCAACCACTGTAGTTAAACCAGAATGCACTCCATCACCCTGTACTCTTATACTACTTTACCTTTTCTTGTTAGTAATTAATGTTTCATGCCATTTTTTAATTTGCTTATGTATTGTACCCACTGGAGTGGAACCTCCACTCATGTGGATGTTCTCTGTTGCATTCTCCACTAGATGACCATTGCTTAGAAGAGAGTCAAGGAAACAGTAGGTATTCAGAAAATATCTGTTGAGTGCAGAAATGAATTAGATTGCAGGTGAATCCCATCCCCAGCTCATTGATCATTGGTACTGATAATGTATTTTTCCTCTTTGCCCAACCCCAAATTCTATCAACCCTGATGTCAATCTTGAAGTCACTACAAGTGTTTCTAGTATCTTCTAAGCTTTTATGCTTTTCCAGAGTTTTTCTGAATTTTAAAATTGTTATCTTTTTCTCTCTTCTCTCTGTTAACTTTGAGGAAGAATATGCAGAAGGTAAAGAAAAAGTAAGTATGTGATGTCCCCCTTCCCAAGTCCAAGTGAACTGGGGCCTATTATGGGGAGGGGGGAGGGGGGAGGGATTGCATTGGGAGTTATACCTGATGTAAATGACGAGTAGTTGGGTGCTGACGAGTTGATGGGTGCAGCACAGCAACATGGCACAAGTATACATATGTAACAAAGCTGCACGTTATGCACATGTACCCTAGAACTTAAAGTATAATAATAATAAAAAAAAAAAGAAAAAAAAAGAAAAAGTAAGTAATAGGAAGGAAAGCTGGTAGACAAAGAAAGTTTCCCCATGGGGAGATAGGATAATATACAACAAAGAGTGTAGATTTTAGAGGCAGAGTCCTGAGCTCAAGTCCTGGCTTGGGCAGGTTATTTAATAACTTTGTGACTCTGGTCAAGTTACTTAATTCCTCTGAGCCTCATCCACAAATTCAGGTTAATAGTATTATCTATCTCACAGGGCTGTTGTGAGGATTAACTGACTTAATGTATCTGATAACAATATTAATTCTCCCATTTCTTATGTCTATCTTATCCCTCACTTTCCTTTCTTACCTTGATTTCCATGAGAAAAAACAAAATATTTCCAATGGTGGTATATAGGATATGTTTCTGCCCCTAAAGTTTCCCCATATCTCAATTCTGGTTAAAACAAACCAAAAATCAAGTGAAAACCACACATGTACACTAGATTATCCAGCTTGGAGAGAATTGAGCAATATTTTCCCTCAGAAAAATGTCCTACCTGCTAGTTAAAAATTACATACAAAGGTCACATTAGCAAACACTACAGCTCTTCCACAACTTTTTTTTTTTTTTTTTTTGAGACAGAGTTTTGTTCTTGTTGCCCTGGCTGGAGTGCAATGGTGTTATCTAGGCTCAATGCAACCTCTGACTCCCTGGTTAAAGTGATTCTCCTGCCTCAGCCTCCTGAGTAGCTGGGATTACAGGCAAGCACCACTATGCCCAGCTAATTTTTTTTGTATTTTTAGTAGAGACGGGGTTTCACCATGTTGGCCAGGATGGTCTCGATCTCCTGACCTCGAGATCCACCCGCCTTGGCCTCCCAAAGTGCTGGAGTTACAGGCCCACAACTTTTATAGCCTGCCTCTGGAAGAGAGATTTACAGAACTGATAACTAAAAAAATATACATTCTACCTAAATGAGCCATCTTATGCAATTATTCTGAATGACAGTGTCTAATAATTATGAAATATTAACAGTAGCTACCATATATTGAGTACATAGTATGTGCAGACCTCTTGGATAAATATTTTATATATATATTACCTCATGTAACCCTCACAACCCTTTGAAGTAGGTGCCTTTATTATTCCCATTTTACAATTGGAGAAACAAAGTCTGTCCATGCATAGATACTGGGAGATAGTGGGTGGTGGTAATAGTGGCTTTATCAACTGCTCGCTTCCGTGATTTTGCCCAAGTCACTGTTGTCCCATGTTTCAAAGAATTTGGCCCATCTGACTTGGCACTGACTTGGCCTTCTCATCTATCCTCACCAACTGGCATTTATTTTAGAGGCTGCTTCTCTGGAAAATTGGGTTTTTAATTTTTGGGGTTTTTGACTGCTCCATAGTTTTTGACTGGCAAAATACAGTGGCTTATACTCCTCAAGGAGCCCAGATAAAAACCTCTGCTCCATTCCACAGGTGTGTGGGTACCTCAGGTTCTCCCAGAGACAGCAGGGTGGCCCAAGCTCTCCCTGACAGCACAGGGCAAGGGTGTCTCATATGAAGAGGTCTTGCAATGCCAACCTGCCACCTCTGCATCCCTTCTTTCCCAGAGAGCTTAAAGCCAAACCAACAGCATTTTCATGTGAAACACCTTCAAGATGGAAAAGGAGCCACTTTTAGTTTTGCTAGCAATAACTGACCTTCAGTTTACCCTTCTAAAGGAGCAAGAACTCAGCACAGAATGTACTTTAAATGGGGCCAAAAGAGTGTCCCTTCTCTATGTGAAGAGAAAATAATTTTATTCTTCATTCTGAATTTGTAACTGTTTGGTTCACTTCCAGCTAGTTTGAGTGAAAGTAATAATTTTAGTCAGAAAGGGAACGGACATCAACACTCATCATTGTGATGTATAATATATCTGCCTTCTGATGTGTATATCATTGCTATCATGTTTTCTCTGGGCTTCATGGAAATGCTCTTTTGTTGTGTTCTGATGATTCTCAGACTTAAGAAGCCAAGGTGATTATGTAGCCAGTCCACTAATAAGTATGGTAACACCCAGATAAAATTTTATTTAAATTTTGTCCACAAAGGCAACCTAAGTGACTGATCGTAGTTGTATTACTTCATCCTAAGTTAAGATTGTAAAAAAAATGCATGTTTAGTTTCTACTATTTAAAAACTGCAAACGAGGAAAAGGTTGGTAATAAAAATCTCTTTCTTCTCCTCAATGTGCATACTTCAACTCTTCATTACATTTAAAGTATATCTATGAACATCAGTCTGTTTTGAGCTCCTCTGCTAATGTTAAAAAAAATAATAAAACCATTAATTAGAGAGAGAGAGTGTGTGTGTGTGTGTGTGTGTGTGTGTGTGTGTAAGAATTCTACACCGTAAACAAGTGGGATTTATTCCAGCTATGCAAGGATGGCTCAAAATTTGAAAATTATTCAATGTAATCCACTATATTAACAAGATAAAGAGGAAAAACTGATCATAGTTGACAACAAAAAACATTTGACAAAATCCAATACTCAGTCATAAGAAAAACTTTCAGCAGCCTAGGACTAGAAGAAAACGTCTTTTTTGGTTTCAGTCTTTTATCTGTTTTATAAAGTTGCATTTTTAACTTATTTACATAGTGATACTAAGGAATCTATTACTACTTAAAATATATAGATGAGTGCAGTTATGGTGATAGGTAGACGATAGGTACACACACACACACACGTGTGCATACACAAATATAGTAGTTAGGATGGGATAAAATTAGAGGAAACATTTTATAGTAACTTTTTGCAAGGCTTTACTGGTTTTGAACACATACAGTCCATTTTCTTACACTGTGTTTTGTATATTTTCCTCTTTTTTTCTCAAGTTTGTTTCACTAGGAAGCTTTTTCTATCTCATAAAGAGCATCTGCAAAAATCCTACAGCTAACACCTACATAATGGTGAAAGACAATGTTTTCTCTTTGTGATCAGGAAAACACTGCTGTTTGACACAGCCAGTGAAATAAGGCAAGAAAAAGAAATAAAAGGCATACAGACTGGAAAGGAAGAAATGCAATTGTCTCTATTTGTGAATAATATGATTATTCAAGTAGAAAATCTCAATGGATATACAACAAACTTCCAGAACTAATAAGTGAATTCAGCAAGATCATAGGACACACCATTGACACACAAAAATCAATAACATTTATATACTAACGATGAACACGTGGAAACTGAAATAGAAAACACAATACAATTTACATTCACTCCAAAGACAATGAAATATTTAGGTATTAATCGAACAAAACATGCACAGGCTCTGTATGTTAAAAATTATAAAATGATGATGAAAGAAATCAAAGAAGACCTAAATAAACAGAGAGGCATATGTGTTTATTGATTTGAACACTCAACATACTAAATATGTAAATTCTCCAAAAATTGATCTATAGGTTTAATGCAATTTTATCAAAATCCCAGAAAAGTCTTTTGTAGATATAAACAATCTTATTCTAAAATTATATGAAAAGGCATTAGCCCTGGAGTAGCTAAAACAATTTTTTATATACATGTTTATTATTTAAAAATCAGGAAATTATCAACTTATAATGGAAGGAAGAAATACCTATAATTCTACTACCCAGGATTCCTCACAACCCTATGGGATAGATACTGTTAGTAGTCTAATCTTATAAACAAGGAAACTGACTCACAAAGTCATCAGGTAATTTGCCCATGGCTATAGGGACTAGTTAGTGGTGGCCTTGAAGCTAGCAGGTATGGACACCTGACTCCAGTGCTAACACATTCCTGCCTCTTAGTGAGTAATCTCTGGACAACAATGGAAATTGGCATCTTTCTTCTGAGATCTCAGTTGTGTGGTACAGGGACTACAAAAAATATAAGGACAGACGTAGAAGTAAGATGGAGAGCACGGCCTTCCTCTGAGTAAAAATAAAAGCCAATGTTTTAAAACAATCTTGAAAAAGAATAAAGTGTTAGGAATCACTCTACTGGATGTTAAAGCCTATTATACAGTTACAGCATTCCGGACAGGGTAGTATTGGTGGAGGGATAGACACACAGATCACTGGAGCAGACTAGATGACCCAGAAATAGTTGCACAAGTGAGATGAAGGTATTTTTGACAAATGGATACACAGACTAGAGGACCCAGAAATAATCTCACACAGGTGAGACAAAGGTATTTTTGACAAAGGTATAAAAGCAATTTCATGGAGGAAGGATAGTCTTTTTAACAAACGGACCTAGAGCAATGGAACAGTCATAGCCAAAAAAAAAAAAGAAAAAAGAAACTCAACATTAAACCTTATATAAAAATTAACTCAAAATAGATTTCAAACTTAAATGTAAAACATGAAGCTATAAAACCTTTAGGAAAAAACATAGTAGAACATTTTGGGCACTTAGAAATATGTGAAGAGTTCTTAGAATTGACATTGTAAGTATAACTTAAAAAAGGAAAAACTGATATTTTGAACCTCACCAAATTAAAAAATTTTGTTCTGCATAAAAACCTGTGAAGAATATAAAATGACAAGGAGAAAATATTTGCAAACTACGTATCCAACAAAGGTCATGTCAACAGAATATATAAAGGATTCCCAAAATTCAGTATTATAAAAATAAACTATCCAATTATGTAATGGGTAAAAAATATAATCAGATATCTCATTGAAGAGGAAACAGAGATGGCAAATAAACACATAAAAATATTTAACCTTATTATCTGTATTAATCAGGGTTCTACGGAGACACAGAAACAATAGGATGTACATATGTAGAGAGACAGAAATAAAGGTTTATTTTAAGAAATTGGCTCATGTGATTGTGGAGGCTGTCAAGTCTAAAATCTGCAGGGTGGGTCAGTAGACTGGAAACCTAAGAAACAATTGATGTTGCAGTTTTAAGTCTGAAGGCAGCCCTGCTGACAGAATTCCCTCTTCTTTGGGGGAGGTCAGTCTTTACCTTAAAGTCTTCAACTGATTGGATTAAGCCCATAGACGTTATGACACATTTTGGACAGTAATTTGCATTACTCAAAGTCTACTAATTTAAATGTGAATCTTATCTAAAAAAACACCTTCACAGTGACATCAGACATGTTTGATTGAATATTTGTATATACTATGGCCTAGCCAAGTTGACACATAAACTTAACCAATCACTTGGATTAAGAAAATGTGGCACATATACACCATGGAATACTATGCAGCCATAAAAAAGGATGAGTTTGTGTCCTTTGTAGGGACATGGATGCAGCTGGAAACCATCTTTCTCAGCAAACTATCACAAGAACAGAAAACCAAACACCGCATGTTCTCACTCATAGGTGGGAACTGAGCAATGAGATCACTTGGACTCAGGAAGGGGAACATCACACACCGGGGCCTATCATGGGGAGGGGGGAGGGGGGAGGGATTGCATTGGGAGTTATACCTGATGTAAATGACGAGTTGATGGGTGCAGCACACCAACATGGCACAAGTATACATATGTAACAAACCTGCACATTATGCACATGTACCCTAGAACTTAAAGTATAATAATAATAAATAAATTTAAAAATAAAAAAAAAACTTAACCAATCACATTAGCCATTAAGGAAGTGCAAATTAAACTCACAATGAGATATCACTACACATCTTTTATGAGGCTAAATTTTTTTTTAAAATTATATATTACACTAAATGCTGGCAAAGATGGACAGAATCTGTATAATTCCTACATTACTGGTGTGAATGAAAATTGGCAAAGTCACTCTTGTGAAGAGTATAATGTTTATTACAAAATCACACATGCAGGCTATATAATCCAGTGATTGCACACTTGCGCATTTATGCCAGATGAATAAAAGCTTATGCTTACACAGTAACTGTGCATGAGTATTCATAGCAGCTTTGTTCATAATAGCCAGTGACTAAAAACAACCAGATGTTCTTCAATGAGAGACTTGTTAAAGTGTGGTACATTCCTATCATGAAATACTACTCAAAAATAAAAATAATTACTGATACATGCAACACTTGAACAAATCTCCAGAGAATTAAGTAAAAAAAGCCTATCTCAAAAGGGCACATACTGACATGTTATATGAATCCATTTATAAAGCATTCTTTAAATGGCAATATTATAAAAATGGAGAACAGATTAGTGGTTGCAAGTAATTAGGGAGACGCAGGAGGGAATGAGTTAAGGGTGGTATGAGGAACCTTTGTGGTGATAGTACTTTTCTGTATCTTGGCTGTAGTGATAGCCACATGAATGTACCAGAACTAACACACACTCATACGCACACACGCACACACACACACACTCCAAGTTAAACTGGTAAAGTGGAATAAGACTGGTGGATTGTGTGAATGCCAATTTCATGGTTGTTGTATTGTACAATAGCTATGCAATATAACACCATTGGGTAAAGGTTATATGGGTTATCCTGGTATTATTTCTTACAATTATCAATGAATTTATAATTATTTCAAAGTAAAAGTTTTTAAAAAACCCACAGATCACTGTTTCCTAGTCCCAAAGTTTCAGATTCAGTAGATCTAGCATGGGTTCTAAGGATTTTCATTTCTAAAATGCTTCCAATTGTTGCTGCTGCTGGTGGTGTTTGGGGAGAAGTCTTCGAAAACTACTTTATTATTCATTCCTTCATGTTCTTCAAGGCCTCCTCATCTATCACAAGGGACCTGATTAGTCCAGTGCTCTTTGGTCAATAAATCCTGTGAACTTGACTATTGAAGAAACACCTAATATGTGTCAGGTAAAGGAATAGGCACTTTACAAATATATTATTTAATCCTAAACATCGTCTCTATGAAACAAGTATTATGTACATTTTATACATGAAAGTATAGCTTCAGAGTGCATAAAGAACTTTAGTCACATGGTTAAGTGAACAAGTCAAAATTCAAAAAACACCAAAAGATCCATTATATTTCAGTTACACCACAGCTCCCTTTGGGAGGAAACACATATTTTTTGAGGAGATATATAATCCTTATAGCCTATGGCTTGAGTATCTCCTGCATGCCAGGGATTTTACAAATATTGACCTGTCTAATCTTCTAATTGTCTAATTGAACTATGGTCTTATTATAATCCTGCATAGTAGATGGGATTTTCATTATTTTACAGATGAGGACACAGAGGCTTAGAAAGGTTAGGTACGTTATCTGATTCTCCCAACTAGAATTTAACTTCTAAGAGGTCAGAGAATGTGACTTTGCAAGAGTGACTTTGCCAATTTTCATTCACACCAGCAATGTAGGAATTATCCAGATTCTGTCCATCTTTGCAGGCATTTAGTGTAATATATAATTTAAAAAAATTTAGCCTTGTAAAAGATGTGTAGTGATACCTCATTGTGAGTTTAATTTGCATTCTCTGGTCTTGCTAATCATTGTATCTCCAAAACCTAGCATAGTACATAACATATAATAAGTGCTCGTTAAAGGTTTGTGAAAGAATGAATGACTCCAAAGCATGTGTTCTTAGCCACTTTTCTACATTGTTCCATACCACTTAACAACTATATTATGTTTTGTGTTTTTGTTTCTTTCAGGTATGTGTATCTTGTCTCTCCTATATGATTTTTAGACCTTTAAGGGTAAGGTCAGTTTTAATATTTTTTATTCCTAGTACAGTGTTCTATATATAGTAAGTGCCCAAGAAAGGTCTATTTATTAATTATTCTTTATTGTCAAATTAGTATTGGCACAGAGATAAAAATTAGTTTAATGACAGAGACTATACTCTTTTCTGTCAAACCACCTTATATAAACCTGAAGAATATTTGCAGAGAAAACTGATCATCTAAAAATAATCAAAAACTCCATGGGATGTTATTACTCAACACTTTTTGATCCGAGAATTAAAGAGATGCTTCTGACAACCTTTTTTTTTTTTTTAAAGGACGGTATTTAATTTCCAAGTAGATAGAAATTTTCCAATCCACAAGCTTAGGATGCAATAGCATCACAAAGATAAAATATCAAAACATAAATTTCCATAAGCCAGCTCCCACCTGCAGAATTTCAAGAATCCTATCCCCACCCATAGCTCTCATTTTGGCAACCTTAATAAGGTGCCAAGGAAGGTCAATTCCAGTACCAAGTTAATTTGGTTTAATGTTATATTTGTACCACGTAAGTTCATTGGTTAATAGAAATGAAACTACATCCAGAGTGGCAAGACCCATGATTTCAAATGCAGTAGTTGATTAAAGATCTTTATCCTACCCTATTTCTTTCTAACTATATTCAAACATGCCTACTGCTAGTACTTTCCTTTTCATCTACAGTTCTGATATTGCCTTTTGGTTCCCCCATCTCAACACAGATACTGAATTTTTAAAAATTCATTACTCATTATGGGTACATAATAAATGTATATATTTATAGGGCATGTGTGATGTTTTGATACAGGAACACAATGTGTAATGATCACATCAGGATTGCTTTTGGTATCCTTCACAAGTACTTATTCTTTCTTGGAGTTAGAAATATTCAAATTTTACTATTGTAGCTATTTAAACATATACAGTAAATTATTGTTAATGATAGTCATCCTATTGTGATACTGAATACCGGATCTTATTCATTCTATCTGACTGAATTTTGGACACATTAGTCATCCCCACTTTATCTTTCCCTCCCTTTCCTTAACTCTGGTAACCATCATTCTACTCTCTATCTCCATGAGTTCGATTGTTTTAGCTCTCACATATTAGTGAGAACATGCAATATTTGTCTTTCTGTGCCTGGCTTATTTCACTTAGCATAATCTCCTCCAGCTACATCCATGCTGTTACAGTTGACGGGATTTCATTACTTTTTATGGCTGAATAACGTTACAGTGTGTATACATATCACATTAGTCTTTGTTCATCTTTGTAGACACAGGTTGATTCTATATGTTCGCTATCAGAAATAGTGGCTGTGATATTCATGGGTGTTCAGATATCTTTTCAATATACTGCTTTTCTTTGTTTTAGATATATACCCAGCAGTGGGATTGCTGGATCATATGGTAGTTTTATTTTTAGTTTTGCAAGGAACCTCCATACCATTGTCCTTAGTGGCTCTTATACATTCCCACAGTGTATAAGAGCTCTCCTTTCTCTGTGTCCTTGTCAGCATTTGTTATTATCATTTTAACTGAAATGCGATGATATTGTAGTTTTGATTTGCATTTCTCAAATGTTTAGTGATGTTAACATTTTTTCATATACATGTTGGCCATTTGTATGTCTTGTTTTGAAAAACATCTATTCAGATCTTTTGCCCATCTTTTAGTCAAATTGATTTTTCCGTGTTGAATTTTTTTGAGCTTTTAGTTTATTCTGGTTATTAATCTCTTGTCAGATGGGTAGTTTGCAAATACTTCCTTTTATTCTGTGGTTTGTCTCTTCACTTTGATGATTGTTTTCTTTGCTGTGCAGAAGCTTTTTAACTTGGTATGATCCCATTTGTCTAGTTTTGCTCTGATTGACTGTGTTTTTGAAGTCTTGCTTAAAAAATATTTTCCCAGACCAATATCCTGGAATGTTTCTCCAATGTTTTCTTCTAGTAGTTTCATAATTTCAGGTCTTGGATTTAAATATTTAATCCACTTTGTTTTGAATTTTGTATATGGCAAGAGATAGAGGTCTAATTTTATTCTTCTGCATATAGACATCCAGTTTCACCATAAGTATTTATTGAAGAGTGTGTGATTCCCCCAGTGCATGTTCTTGAAACTTTTGTTGGAAATTAGCTGACTGTAAATACATACATTTATTTCTGGGTTCTCTGTTTTGTTCCATTTGTCTGTTTCTGTTTTTATGCCAGCATCATGCTATTTTGGTTACTATGGTTTTTAGTATAATTTGAAGTCAAGTGATGTGATGCCTCCAGCTTCTTTGTTTTTCTCAGGATGGCTTTGGCTATTTGGGGCCTTTTAGGGTTCCAAATAAATTTTAGGATTGTTTTCTGTTTAAGAATGTGATAAGTATTTTGACAGAGATTGTACTGCATCTGTAGATTACTTTGAGTAGTCCGTACATTTTAACAGTATTTATTCTTCCAATCCATGAACATGGAGTATCTTTCCACCTTTTTTGTTTCTTCTTCAATTTCTTTCATCAGTGTTTTATAGTTTTCATTATAGAGACCTTTCACTTCTTTGGTTAAGTTTGTTCCCAGGTATTTTATTTTATTTGTAGTTGCTGCCAGTGTTGTTGCACACGACAAGATCCCTCTTCTTTTTTTTTTTTTTTTTTTTTTTCTGATTGTTTGCTGTTGGCATATAGAAATGCTACTGATTTTGGTATGTTATTCTTGTATTTAATTCTTTAATCAATTTGTTGTTAGTTCTAACAGTATTTTGGTGGAGTCGCTTTTCACTCTAATATTTGCTTCATATGTCTGGGTGCTCTAGTGTTGGGTCCATATACATTTACAATTCCTATGTTCTGTTTCTGAATTGACCCCTTAATTGTTATATAATTACCTTCTTTGTCTCTTTTTATAGATTCTTTTTCTCAAAATCTATTTTATTTGATATAAGTATAGCTACTCCTGCTCTTTTTTGATTTTCATTTGAATGAAATATCTTTTTACACTCTTTCAATTTTCAGTCTATATGTGTCTTTATAGGTGAAGTGAGATTTTTTTTTAAAGAAAACATGTAGTTGGGTATTGTCTTTTTTATCTATTTAGCCATGCTAAGTCTTTTGATTGGAGAGTTTACTCCATTTCCGTTTAATGTTATTATTGCTAGATACAAACTTAACTATTGCCATTTTGTTATTTTTTTTTTCTGGTTGCTTTGTTGGTTCTCTCTTTTTTCCTTTTCGTTTTTCTTCCTTTGCACTTTTCTCTGGTAGTACGTTTTAAATTTCTTGCTTTTTATGTTTTTTAACATTTTTTAATTTTAATTTTTGTGGGTTAATAGGTGTATACGGTTGTGGATTACATGAGATATTTTGATAAAGGCATGCAATGCATATTAATTCCATCAAGGCAAATGGAGAATGCATCACCTAAAGCCTTTCTCCTATGTATTACAAACAATCCAATTATATTATTTTGATTATTTTAAGGTGTACAATTAAATTATCTATGACTATTGTCATCCTGTTGTGCTAGCAAATACCACCTCTCAGTTTTCCTTTCTACTATTTTTTGGTAATACTTAATCATCCCCAAATTTCCCCCATACCTCACTACCCTTCTCAGCCTCTGGTAACCATCCTTCTACAATCTATCTCCAGGAGTTTTAATTGTCTTAATTTTTAGCTCCCACAAATAAGTGAAAAGGTGCAAAGTTTGTCCTTCTGTGACTGGCTTATCTCACTTAAGGTAATGAACTCCAGTTGTATCCGTGTTGTTGCACACAAGAAGATCTCATTCTTTTTATGGCTGAATAATACTCGATTGTGCATACGTACTATATTTTCTTCATTCATCTGGTGGTAAACACTTAGGTTGCTTCCAAATATTGGCTATTGTGAATATATATTTGCAGTCTCACAGTCTATTTTATTTATTTTTTATTTCCATAGGTTACTGAGGAACAGGTGATGTTTGGTTACATGAGTAAATTCTTTAGTGGTAATTTGTGAGATTTTGGTGCACCCATCAGCTGAGCAGTATACACTGCACCATATTTGTAGTATTTTATCCCTTACACCCTTCCCACCCTTTCACCCGGAGTCCCCAAAGTTCATTGTGTCATTTTTTTAGATTTTAAAATATTTTAATTAAAATAATTTTTTATTATACTTTAAGTTCTGGGGTACATGTGCAGAACGTGCAGTTTTGTTACATAGGTATACATGCGCCATGGTGGTTTGCTGCACCCATCAATCTGTCACCTACATTAGATATTTCTCCTAATGCTATCCCTCCCCTAGCCACCCAACCCCTGACAGGCCCGGGTGTGTGATGTTCTCCTCCCTGTGTCCATGTGTTCTCATTGTTCAACTCCCACTTATGAGTGAGAACATGCAGTGTTTGATTGTCTGTTCTTGTGATAGTTTGCTGAGAATGACGATTTCCAGCTTCATCCATGTCCCTACAACGGACAGAAACTCATTCTTCTTTATGGCTGCATAGTATTCCATGGTGTATATGTGCCATATTTTCTTTATTCAGTCTATCATTGATTTACATTTGAGTTGGTTCCAATTCTTTGCTATTGTGAATAGTGCTGCAATAAACATATGTGTGCATGTGTCTTTATAGTAGAATGATTTATAATACTTTGGGTATATACCAAATAATGGGATTGCTGAGACATGGTATTTCTAGTTCTATATCCTTGAGGATTCACCACACTATCTACCACAATGGATGAAATAATTTACACTCCCACCAACAGTGTAAAAGTGTTCCTATTTCTCCACATCCTCTCCAGCACCTGTTGTTTCCTGACTTTTTAATGATTGCCATTCTAACTGGCATAAGATGGTATCTCATTATGGTTTTGATTTGCATTTCTCTAATGACCAATGATGATGAGCATTTTTTGATACGTTTGTTGACTGCATCAATGCCTTATTTTGAGAAGTGTCTGTTTGTGTCTTTTGCCCACTTTTTGATGGGGTTGTTTGTTTTTTTCTTATAAATTGATTTGTTTGTAGATTCTGGATATTAGCCCTTTGTCAGATGGATAGATTTCAAAAATTTTCTCCCATTCTGTAGGTTACTGTTCACTCTGAAGATAGTTTGTTTTGCTGTGCAGAAGCTCTTTAGTTTAATTAGATCCCATTTGTCAATTTGGGCTTTTGTTGCCATTGCTTTTGGTGTTTTAGACATGAAGTCTTTGCCCATGCCTCTGTCCTGAATGGTATTGCTTAGGTTTTCTTCTGGGACTTTTATGGTTTTAGATTTTACATTTAAGTCTTGAATCCATCTTGAATTAATTTTTGTACAAGGTGTAAGGAATGGGTCCGGTTTCAGTTTTCTGCATATGGCTAGCCAGTTTTCCCAGCACCATTTATTAAATGGGGAACCCTTTCCCCATTTCTTGTTTTTGTCAGGTTTGTCAAAGATCAGATGGTTGTGGATGTGTGATATTATTTCTGAGGTCCCTGTTCTGTTCCATTGGTCTATATATCTGTTTTGGTACCAGTACCATGCTGTTTTGGTTACTGTAGCCTTGTAGTATAGTTTGAAGTCAGGTAGCATGACGCCTCCAGCTTTGTTCTTTTTGTTTAGGATTGTCTTAGCTATGCAGGCTCTTTTTTGGTTTCATATGAAGTTTAAAGTAGTTTTTTCCAATTCTGTGAAGAAAGTCAATGGTAGCTTGATGGGGATAGCATTGAATCTATAAATTACTTTGGGGAATATGGCCATTTTCATGATATTGAGTCTTCCTATCCATGAACATGGAATTTTTTTTCATTTGTTTGTGTCACCTCTTATTTCCTTGAGCAGTGGTTTGTAGTTCTCCTTGAAGAGGTCCTTCACATCCCATGTAAGCTGTATTCCTAGTTATTTTATTCTTTTAGTAGCAATTGTGAATGGGAGTTCACTCATGATTTGGCTCTCTGTTTGTCTGCTATTGGTGTATAGGAATGCTTGCACATTGATTTTGTATCTGGAGACTTTGCTGAGGTTGCTTATCAGCTTAAGGAGATTTGGGGCTGAGATGATGGAGTTTTCTAAATATACAGTCATGTCATCTGCAAACAGAGACAATTTGACTTCCTCTCTTCCTATTTGAATACCCTTTATTTCTTTCTCTTGTCTGATTGCACTAGCCAGAACTTCCAATACTATGTTGAGTAGAAGTGGTGAGAGAGGGCATCCTTGTTTTGTGCCGGTTTTCAAAGGGAATGCTTCCAGTTTTTACCCATTCAGTATGATATTGGCTGTTGGTTTGTCATAAATAGCTCTTATTACTTTGAGACGCATTCCTAGTTTTTTGAGAGTTTTTAGCATGTAGTGGTGTTGAATTTTGTCAAAGGCCTTTTCTACATCTATTGAGACAATCATGTGGTTTTGTCATTGGTTCTGTTTATGTGATGGATTATGTTTATTGATTTGCGTATGTTGAACCAGCCTTGTATTCCAGGTATGAAGTCGACTTTATCGTGGTAGATAAGCTTTTTGATGTGCTGCTAGATTTGGTTTGCTAGTATTTTATTGAGGATTTTTGTATCGATGTTCATCAGCAATATTGGCCTGAAATTTTCTTTTTTTGTTGTGTCTCTGCCAGGTTTTGGTATCAGGATGATGCTGGCCTCATAAAATGAATTAGGGAGGATTCCCCCTTTTTCTATTGTTTGGAATAGTTTCAGAAGGAATGTTAGCAGCTCCTTTTGTACTTGTGATAGAACTCAGATGTGCATCCATCTGGTCCTGGGCTTTGTTTTTGGTTAGTAGGCTATTAATTACTGCCTCAGTTTCAGAACTTGTTATTGTTCTATTCAGGGATTCAGCTTCTTCCTAGTTTAGTCTTGGGAGGGTGTACATGTCCAGGAATTTATCCATCCCTTCTAGATTTTCTAGTTTATTTGCATAGAGGTGTTTATAGTATTATCTGATGGTAGTTCATATTTCTGTTTGATCAGTGGTGATATCCCCTATATCATGTTTTGTTGCGTCTATTTGATTCTTCTCTCTTTTCTTCTTTATTAGTCGAGCTAGTGGTCTATTTTGTTGATCTTTTCAAAAAACAAGCTCCTGGATTTATTGTTTTTTTGAAGCATTTTTCGTGTCTCTATCTCCTTTAGTTCAGCTCTGATCTTAGTTATTTCTTGTCTTCTGATGGCTTTTGAAATTGTTTGCTGTTGCTTCTCTAGTTCTTTTAATTTTGAAGTTAGGGTGTCAATTTTAGATCTTTCCTGCTTTCTCTTGTGGGCATTTAGTGCTATAAATTTCCCTCTACACAGTGCTTTAAATGTGTCCCAGAGATTCTGGTACATTGTGTCTTCATTCTCATTGGTTTCAGAGAACATCTTTATTTGTGACTTCATTTCGTTATTTATGCAGTAGTCATTCTGGAGCAGGTTGTTCAGTTTCCATGTATTTATGTGGTTTTGAGTGGGTTTCTTAATCCTGAGTTCTAATTTGATTGCACTGTGGTCTGAGAGACTGTTATGATTTCCATTTTTTGCATTTGCTGAGGAGTGTTTTACTTCCAATTATGTGGCCAATTGTAGAATAAGTGAGAAGAGGTGCTGAGAAGAATGTATATCCTGTTCATTCGGGGTGAAAAGTTCTGTAGCTGTCTATTAGGTCTGCTTGGTCCAGAGCTGAGTTCAAGTCCCGAATATCCTTGTTAAGTTTCTGTATCATTGATCTGTCTAATATTGATGGTGGGGTGTTAAAGTTTCCCATTATTATTGTGTGGGATTATAAGGCTCTTTGTAGGTCTCTAAGGACTTGCTCTATGAATCTGGATGCTCCAGTATTGGGTGCATATGTATTTAGGATAGTTAGTGCTTCTTATTGCATTGATCCTTTTATTATTATGTATTGCCCTTCATTGTCTCTTTTTATCTTTGTTGGTTTAAAGTGTTTTTTATCAGAGATTAGGATTGCATCTCCTGCTTTTTTTCTCTCTCTCTCCATTTGCTTGGTAAATATTCCTCCATTTCTTTATTTTGAGCTTATGTGTGTCTTTGCATGTGAGATGGGTCTCATGAATACAGCACACTGATGGGTCTTGACTCTTTATCCAATTTTCCGGTCTGTGTCTTTTACCTGGGGCATTTCACCTGTTCACATTTAAGGTTAATATTGTTATGTGTGAATTTGATCCTGTCATTATGATGCTAGCTGGTTATTTTGCCCATTAGTTGATGCAGTTTCTTCATAGTGTCAATGGTCTTTACAATTCGGTTTGTTTTTGCAGTTGCTGGTACCGCTTTTTCCTTTCCATGTTTAGTGCTTCCTTCAGGAGCTCTTGTAGGGCAGGCCTGGTGGTGACAAAATCTCTCAGCATTTGCTTGTCTGTAAAGGATTTTATTTGTCCTTCTCTTATGAAGCTTAGTTTGGCTGGATATGAAATTCTGGGTTGAAAATTCTTCTCTTTAAGAATGTTGAATATTGGCCTTCACTGTCTTCTGGCATGTAGGGTGTCTGCCGAGAGATCCACTGTTGGTATGATTGGCTTCCCTTTGTGAGTAACCCGACCTTTCTCTCTGGATGCCCTTAACATTTTTTCCTTCATTTCATCCTTGGTGAATCTGACGATTATGTGTCTTTGGGTTGCTCTTCTTGAAGAGTATCTTTGTGGTGTTCTTTGTATTTCCTGAATTTGAATGTTGGCCTGCCTTGCTAGGTTGGGTAAGTTCTCTTGCATAATATCCTGAAGAGTGTTTTCCAACTGGGTTCTATTCTCTCCATCACTTTCAGGTACACCAATCAAACAGATTTGGTCTTTTCACATAGTCCCATATTTCTTGGAGGCTTTGTTTGTTCCTTTTAATTTTTTTAATCTAATCTTGTCTTCTCACTTTGTTTCATTAAGTTGATCTTTAATCTCTGATACCCTTTCTTTATTTGATCGATTAGGCAATTGATACTTGTGTATGCTTCATGAAGTCCTCGTGCTGTTTTTCAGCTTCATCAGATCATTTATGTTCTTCTCTAAACTGCTTATTCTAGTTAGCAATTCATCTAACCTTTTTTCAAGGTTCTTAGCTTCCTTGCATTGGGTTAGAACATGCTCCTTTAGCTTGGAAGAGTTTGTTATTACCCACGTTCTGAAGCCTACTTCTGTCAATTTGTCAAACTCGTTCCCTGTCCAGTTTTGTTCCCTTTCTGGCAAGGAGTTGTGATCCTTTGGAGGAGAAGAGGTGTTCTGGTTTTTGGAATTTTCAGACTTTTTGCACTGGTTTCTCCCCATCTTTGTGGATTTATCTACCTTTGTTCTTTGATGCTGGTGACCTTTGGATGTGGTCTTTGAGTGGACGTGCTCTTCCTTTCTGCTTGTTAGTTTTCCTTCTAACAGTCAGGTCCCTCTGCTGCAGGTCTGCTGCAGTTTCCTGGAGGTCCACTCCAGACCCTGTTTCCTGGGTGTCACCAGTCGCGGCTGTAGAACAGCAAAGATTGCTGCCTGTTTTTTTCCTCTGAAAGCTTCATCCCAGCGGGGAACCTGCCAAATGCCAGCTGGAGCTCTCCTGTATGAGGTGTCTGTCGGCCCCTACTGGGAGGTGTCTCACAGTCAGGATACATGGGGGTCAGGGACCCACTTGAGGAGGCAGTCTGACCCTTAGCAGAGCTCCATCACTGTGCTGGGAGGTCCGCTGCTCTCTTCAGAGCCGTCAGGCAGGGACTTCTAAGTCTCCTGAAGCTGTGCCCACAGCCGCCCCTTCCCCCAAGTGCTCTGTCCCAGGGAGATGGGGGTTTTATCTATAAGTCCCTGACTGGGGCTGCTACCTTTTTTTCAGAGGTGCCCTGCCCAGAGAGGAGAAATCTGGCAATCTGGTCACAGCAGCCTTGCTGAGCTGCAGTGAGCTCTGCCCAGTTCGAAATTTCCGGAGGCTTTGTTTACACTGTAAGGGTAAAAGTGCCTACTCAAGCCTCAGCAATGGTGGATGCTCCTCCCCCCACCAAGCTTGAGTGTCCCAGGTCCATCTCAGGCTGCTGCTGTGGTGGCAACGAGAATTTCATGCCAGTGAATCTTAGTTTGCTGGGCTCCGTGGGGGTGGGACCCGCCAAGCCAGACCATCTCAACTTTTCCTCATTCAGTATTTTTTTGGCTGTGGGTTTGTCGTAGATGGCTTTTATTACATTGAGGTACATCTCTTGTATGTCAATATTGCTGAGAGTTTTAATCATAGACAGATGCCAGATTTTGTCAAATGCTTTTTCTGCATCTATTGAGATAATTATGTGATTTTTGCTTTTAATTCTGTTTATGTGGTGTATCACATTTATTGACTTGCATATCTTAAAACATCCCTGCATCCCTGGTATGAACACCACTTAATCATTGTGGATTATTTTTTGATATGTTGTTGGATTCGGTTAGCTAGTATTTTGCTAAAGATTTTAGCATCTATGTTCATCAGGGATATTGGTCTGTAGTTTCTTCTTTTGGTTATGTCCTTTCCTGGTTTTGGGATTAGGGTGATGCTGGATTCATGTAATGAATTAGAGTGGATTCCCTTTTTTCTCTACATTGTGAATATGTGAAAAGTATTGGTACCAACGTTTATTTGAACGAACTGGTAAAATTCTTCTGTAAATTTGTCTGGTCTTGGACATTTTTTGTTGGTAATTTTTAAATTACCATTTCAATCTCTCTGCCTTTTATTGATCTGTTCAGGGTATCTACTTATTTCTGATTTAATCTAGGAGGGCTGTATTTTTCTAGGAATTTATTCATCTCTTCTAGATTTTCTAGTTTATGTGCCTAAAGATGTTCACAGTAGCCTTGAATGATCTTTTGTATTTCAGTTATATCAGTTGTAACATCTCCTGTTTCATTTCTTATTGAAGTTATTTGTGTTTACTTTCTTCTTTTTTTGGTTAATATCAATAATGGTGTATCAATTTATCTTTTCAAGAACCATTTTTTGTTTTATTTATTTTTTGTATTTGTGTGTGTGTGTGTGACTCTTGTATTTGGATGTGTTGGTCTCTGGCAAGGCCTGGGAAGTTTTCCTCAATTATTCCTCCATATATGTTTTCCAGACTTTTAGATTTCTCTTCTTCCTCAGGAACACCAATTATTCTTAGATTTGATCATTTAACATAATGCCAGACTCCTTGGAGGCTTTGTTCATATCTCCTTATTCTTTTTTTCTTTGTCTTTGTTGGATTGGGTTAATTTGAAGACCTCGTCTTCATGCTCTGAATTTCTTTCTTCTACTTGTTCAATTCTATTGCTGAGACTTTCCAGAGCATTTCACATTTCTGTAAGTGTGTCCATTGTTTCCTGAATTTTAAATTGTTTTTTTGAACTATGTATTATTTTTTGAATATTTCTCCCTTTGCTTCCTGTATCATTTTTTGGATTTCCTTGCATTGGGTTTCCCCTTTCTCTGGTGCTTCCCTGATTAGCTTAATAACTAACTTCCTGAATTCTTTCTCAGGTAAATCAGGAATTTTTCTTCTTGGTTTGGATTAATTGCTGGTGAACTTGTGTGATTTGGGGGGTTTGTTTTTTCAGATTACCAGAGTTGGTTTTCTGGTTTCTTCTCATTTGGGTAGGCTCTGTCAGACGGAAAGTCTAGGGAGGGCTGATGGCTGTTGTTCAGAATATTTTGTCCCATGAGGTGTTCCCTTGTTGTAGTACTCTTCTTCTTTTCCTATGGATGTTGCTTCCTGTGAGCCAAATTGCAGTGATTGTTGTCTCTCTTCTGGGTCTAGCCACCCAGTACATCTACACAGCTCTAGACTGGTACTGAGAATTGTCTGCACAGGGTCCTGTGATGTGAACTGTCTATGGGTCTTTCAGCCAAGAATACCAGCACCTGTTCTGGTGAAGGTGGCAGGGGGGTGAAATGGACTCCAACGTTTTCTTAGCTTTAGTGGTTTAATGCTCTATTTTTGTGCTGGTTGGCCTCCTGCTGGGAGGTGGTGCTTTCCAGAGAGCATCAGCTGTAGTAGTATGGAGAGGAATTGGTGGTGGGTGGGGCCCTCGAACTCCCAAAATTATATGCTTGTTGTATTCAGCTACCAGGGTGGGTAAAAAAGGACCATCAGGTGGGGACATAGCTAGGTGTGTCTGAGCTCAGACTCTTCTTGGGCGAGTCTTGCTGTCGCTGCTGTGGGGGATGTGTGTGAGGTTTCCAGGTCAATGGATTTGTGTACCCAGGAGGATTATGGCTTTCTCTGCTGAGTCATGCAGGTTGTCAGGAAAGTGGGGGAAAGCTGGCAGTCACAGGCCTCACCCAGCTCCCATGCAAACTGAAGGGTCTGTCTCACTCCCACCGTGCTCCCCCAACAGCCCCAAGTCTGTTTCCAGGCAGTGGGAGAGCTGGGCTTGAGAACCTGCCCCAGGCTACCCACCTCCCAACTGCGAAATTAAAGGGCTTGGTTCTTCCCCTGCCTGTAGAGTCTGTTCACCGGATTCTTGCCCTCCCATAAGTTCTGGCCAGGAAGCTTCTTGGCCTGCTCAAATTGTTAAAAAGTTCAGCTGGAGATTTTCTTCTTTCTGTGCTGTTTTCCCCCACTCCTCTGGCCGCCCTCCCAATGGATCCCTGTGGTACCAGGCAGGAATGACCTGCTTGGGGACCCAGCAAGCTCCCAGGGCCTTTCTGCTGCTTCCTCTACCTCTGTATTTCACTTGGCTCTCTAAATTGACTCAGCTCCAGATAAGGTTGGAAACTTCTCCCACAAACAGACCTTCAGTTCCTCCAGTGGGGGTGTGTGTTCAGGAGAGAAGGATCACTCCTTCCCACTTCTGCCACTTCTTCTATTGGGGCACTCCTAGTATTTGAGGTGTCTCCTGGGTCCTGCAAGAGCATTCTGCTTTCCTCAGAGGGTCTTTGGGTTCTCTTGGGATTGCTTATTTGTTGCAATCTATCTGGAGCTCAAATTCACAATGTGAGGCTCTGCATGCTGCTCTGCCTGTCCAAGTCAGAGCTTCAATCCTGCCTCCTGTCCACCATGATGATCAGGTTTTCCTTTATAGGTTACCTGGTGCTTTTATCTCACAGATCTTAAGATTCTTTCCTTCATCTTAACTTTAGATAACCTGATGACTGTTTTGGTTGTTTTTTATTTATGCTATTTCCTTGAATATTTCTCCCTTCGTTTCTTGTGTCATTTGTTTTTTGGATTTTCTTACATTGGGCTTCCTCCTTCTCTGATGCCTCCCTGATTAGCTTAATAACTAACCTCCTGAATTATTTTTCAGGTAAATCAGAGATTTCTTCTTGGTTCAGATCCCTTGCTGGTGAGCTAGTGTGACTTTTTTGGGGAGTGTTAAAGAACCTCATTTGGTCATATTACCAGAGTTGGTTTTCTGGTTTCTTTTCATTTGGGTAGCCTCTGTCAGAGGGATGGTCTAGGACTGAAGGCTGTTGTTCAGAATCTTTTGTCCCACAGAGTGTTCCCTTGTTGTAGTACTCTACCCATTTTCCTATGGATGTAGCTTCCTGAGAGCTGAGCTGTAGTGATTGTTGCCTCACATCTAGATCTAGCCACCAAGCAAGTCTACCAGGCTGGGGGTTGGTGCTGGGGGTTGTCTGCACAGAGTCCTGTGATGTGAACCATCTGTGGGTCTCAGCTGTGGATACCAGCACCTGTTCTGGTGGAGGTGGCAGAGGGGGTGAAATAAACTCTGTGAAGGTTTTTAGCTTAGGTGGTTTAATGCACTATTTTTATGCTGGTTGTCCTCCTGCCAGGAGGTGGCACTTTCCAGAGAGCATCAGCTAGGTTAGTATGGCGTGGAACAGGCAGTAGGCGGGGACCTAGCACTCCCAAAAGTATATGCTTTTTGTCTTCAGTTACCAGGGTGGGTAGGGAAGAGCCATTAGTTGGGGGCAGGGTTAGGTATGTCTGAGCTCAGACTCTCTTTTGGTGGGTCTTGCTACAGCTGCTGTGGGAGATGGGGGGTGAGGTTCCCAGGTAAATGGAGTTATGTTCCTGGGAGGATTATGATTGTCTCCACTGTGTCATGAAGGTTTTCAGGGAACTGGGGGAAAGCCAGCAGTCACAGGCTTTACCCAAGCTCCCATGCATTCCAAAGGGCTGTTCTCATTCCCTCCGTGCCCCACCCAACAGCACTGAGTCTATTTCCAGGCAGCGGGTGAGCAGGGCTGAGAACTCACCCCAGGCTACCTGCCTCCCAGATGTAAAAGCAAATATGGCTTTCCTTCTTCCCATGCCTGTGGAGTCTGCAAGGCAGATTCACACCCTTCCTTGAGTTCTGGCCAGGAGGATTCTTCATCAGTTCAAATTGTTACGAAGTTCAGCTGAAGATTTCTTTCTCCCTGTGGCCTTTTCCTAGTGCTTCTGGCCACCTTCCTGAAGGACCCATGTGAGGTCAACCAAAAACAGCTTGCTAGGGTACCCAGCAAGGTCCCAGAGCTTTTCCCACTGCTTCCTCTACCCTTGTTTTTTGCTCGGCTCTCTAAATTAACTCAGCTCTAAGCAAAGTCAAAATCTTCTCTGATAAGCTAGGCCTTCAGTTTCTCCAGTAAAGGTGTGTGTTCAAGAGTGGACAATCTCTCTTTTCTGACTCCACAGTTTGGGCACTCACAGTATTTGGGTGTCTCCCAGGTCTTGCAGGAGCAATATGCTTCCTTCAGGGTGTTTATGGGTCTTCTCAGATGTCCTGATTTATTCCTGCAGTCATTCTGGAGCAAAAATTTCTAATGCAAGCCTTCGTATGCTGCTCTGTCCATCGAAGTCAGAGATGCAATCTAGTCTTGCCTCACATCCGCCATGATCCCCCCCAAGACTCCTGGTAGCTATATTTTTACTTTTTGTGGAGCCTCTAAACTGTTCTCCATAGTAGTTGTACTAATTAACATTTCCACCAAGACTGTACAAGAGTGAAAAGAGTTCCCTTTTCTCCATCTCCTAGCCAGCATTTGGTATTGCCTGACATTTGCGTAAAAGCCATTTTAAATGGGCTGAGCTGATATCCCATTGTAGATTTGATATGCATTTCTCTGATAATCAATGATGTGGAACACTTTTCATAGGCTTGTTTGCCATTTGTATGTCTTTTGATATACGTCTATTCAGATATTTTGCCCATTTTTAACTTGGAGTATTAGATTTTTTTCCATAAAGTTGTTTGAGCTCCTTATATATTCTGGTTATTAATGTCTTGTCACATGAGTAATTTGCATATATTTTCTCCCATTCTGAGTTGTCTCTTCATTTTGTCAATTGTTTCTTGTGTCAATTGCTGTGAAGAGGCTTTTTAACTTGAAATGATTCCATTTCTTTTATTTTTGCTTTGGTTTCCTGTGCTTGTGGTGTATTACTTAAGAAAGCTTTGCCCATTTCAATGTTGTGGAGAGTTTCCTCGATGCTTTCTGTTAGTAGTTTGTGGTGTTAGATTTAAGTCTTTAATCCATTTTCGTTTGATTTTTGTATTTGGTGACAGATAGGGGTCTTGTTTTATTCTTCTGCATGTGGACCTTTAGTTTTCCCACCACTATTTAGTGAAGAAACTGCCCTTTCTTCAATGTTTATTCTTGGCACCTTTGTAAAACATGAACTCACTTTAGATGTATGGGTTTATCTTTGGGTTCTTCATTCTGTTTCACTGATCTATGTGTCTGTTTTTATGCCAGTTCCATGCCATTTTGGTTACTATAGCTGCATAGTATAATTTCAAGTCAGATAATGTGATTCCTCCAGTTTTCTTTTCTTCTTGTTATTATTTAGGACAGTCTTAGCTATTCTAGCTCTTTTATGGTTCCATATAAATTTTAGGGATTTTTTTTCTATTTCTGCGAAGAATGTCATTAATATTTTGATAGTTATTACATTAAATTTGTAGATTGCTTCGGGTAGTATGGACTTTTTAACAATATTGATACTTCCAATCCATGAACATAGAATACCTTTACATTTTGGGGGTCTTTTGAAATTTCTCCCATAAATGTTTTATAGTGTTTATTGTAGAGATCTTCCACTTCTTTGATTAATTTAATTTCTAGACATTTTATCTTATTTGTAGCAACTGGAAATGGGATTACTTTCTTTTTTTAACTTTTATTTTAATTTCAGGAATAGAAGTGCAGCTTTATTACATAGGTAAACTTGTAATATGGGGATTTGTTGTAAAAACTATATTATCACTCAACTGTTAAGCCAAGTACCCATTAGTTATTTTTCTTGATTTCTTTTTCAAATTGTTCACTGTTGACATATAGACATGCTACTGATTTATATATGTTAATTTTATGTGCTGAAACTTTACTGTGTTTCTTTCTCTCTTCTAATAGTTTTTTGCTGGAGTCTTTAGGTTTTCTGAAATATAAGATTATATCATCTAAAAACAAGGATAACTTGACTTCTTCCTTTCTAACTTCAATGCTCTTTATTTCTTTCTCTTGTCTGATGGCTCCAACTAGTACTTCCAATACCATGTGGAATAACAGTGGTGAAAGTAGACATCCTTGTTGTCTTCCAGATCTAAGAGGGAAAGATTTCAGTGTTTCCCATTCATGTAATTTTAGCTGTGGATTGGTCATATATGGGTTGTGTTGAGATATGATTCCTTCTACATCCAGTTTTTAAAATTTTTTATTTATTTATTTTATTATACTTTAAGCTCTAGGGTACATGTGCACAACGTGCAGGTTTGTTACATATGTATACATGTGCCATGTTGGTGTGCTGCACCCATTAACTCGTGATTGACATTAGGTATGTCTCCTAATACTATCCCTCCCCCTCACCCCTCCCCACAACAGGCCCCGGTGTGTGATGTTCATTACTCATCTTCACGATGCTGCAGAGCTAGCCCCAGGATAGTTTGCCGAGAATGATGAGCCAGTCAGACCATAACTTTAAAGGATTTAATTGTCTCTTATGAGCTGTGGCTCATAGGAGAAAGCCACATTTTCATCTGCCTGGCCGAGGACACCCTGTTATTGTGGTTAGTGTCGTTAATAACATTGTTGCAGGCATGTAACTATAGCAGCATTGGTTTATGGTTCTTTTGTATACTAGGGAGCGGGATATGGTTGTGTCATATGTATATCTAGTCGCCATATTTTCAGCTATATTTGGTTGAATTAGTATAATCAACAGTGTAGTGTTTTCATTTTTCCAGCACCTTTCGTCTCCTGACTTTTAACACGCCATTCTCAACTGGTGTGAGATGGTATCTCATTGTGCTTTGATTTGCATTTCTTTGATGCACAGTGATGATGAGCATTTTTCACGTGTCATACGAATGTCTTCTTGGAGAAACAAGTCTGTTCATATCCTTTGCCCACTTTTGATGGGGTTGTTTGTTTTTTTCTTTAAATTTGTTTGAGTTCTTTGTAGGTTCTGGATATAAAACCTTTTGTCAGATGAGAGTAGATTGCAAAATGTTTCCCATTCTATAGGCTGCTCTTGTTCACTCTGACGGTAGTTTTTTTTTTTGAGACGGAGTCTCGCTGGGCTGTGTCACCCAGGCTGAGTGCAGGCGTGGCCGACCTCGCTCACCTGCAAAGCCCGGCCCCAGGTTCAGGCCATTCTCCCAAGCCTCAGCTCTCCCTCGGTGCAGCTGGGACCAGCAGGCGCCTCGGGCCACCACGCCCAGCTAGTTTTGTATTTTTAGTAGAGACGGGGTTTCACCATGTTAGCTAGGGATGGTGGTCTCTGGATTCTGACTCCTTGATCCGCCTGGCTGCCTCCCAAAGTGCTGGGATTAAGGGCTTGAGCCACGCGCCTGCCTCTGACGAAGTTTCTTTGTTGTACAGAAGCTCTTAGTTTCATTAGGATCCCATTTGTCGGTTTGCTTTGCTGCCGCCGCTTTTGGTGTTTTAGGATGAAGCCTGCCCATGCCTATGTCCTGAATGGCTACCTAGGGTTTCTAGGTTTTATGGTTTTAGGTCTAACATTTAAGTCTCTAATCTATCTTGAATTAATTTTCGTGTGTGAGGTGGAAAGATCCAGTTTGTGCTTTACTTATGGCTAGCCAATTTTCCTAGCACTATTTATATTAAATAGGGGAATTTTCATCTACTCTGTTGCTTTGGCCAGTCAAATGATCAGATGGCCGTAGATGTGCAGCCATTTGGCGGCCTGCCTTTGTCCTTACTGGTCTACATCCTGCTCAAGTACGCTACCCATGCCGTTTTGCTACTGTAGTGCATCCAGTTTTTAAAGCATTTTTAGCATGAATAATTGTTGAATTTCATCAAATGCTTTTTCAGCATCTATTGAAATGATGATACGGTTTTTGTCCTTCATTTTGTTGATATTATGTGTTACATTAATTGATTTGCATATGTTGAACTATTTTTGCATCCCTGGGATAAATCCCACTTAGTCAAAATCAATGATCTTTTAAATATGATGGTTTGCTAGCTTTATTTTTTTGTATTAATGTTTGTCAGTAATACTGGCTTATTTTTGTTGTTACTGTGTCTTTGTCTAGATTTGGTATCAGGATAATATTGTCCTCATATAATAAGTTTGGAAGCATTCTCTCCTCCTCTACTGTTTGAAACAGTCTGAGTAGGATTTATATTTTTCTTTAAATGTTTGGTAGAATTCAGCCTTTTTTTTACCTGCTCCAGTGCTTCTTTCAGTGATATGAATATAAAACTAAATACTGTGAGTTCTCACCTGATTTTCGGTACTTAGGAAGGTGCTGTTTTTGTGTAAATAGTTGTAAAATTTGGTGTTCCTGTGGAG